>NW_008327383.1:252770-326800 GCF_000622305.1 Nannospalax galili
GAAGGAAAAAAGAGAGGGAGTGAGGGAGGGAGGGAGGAAGGAAGGGTACAGAAAAAGAGAGGAAGGGGAGAGGGAAGAAATAAAAGAAATTTGTTGGGTTTTTTTGGGGGGTGTTCTTTTTGAGACAGGGTCTCCCTGTAACCCCAGCTATAGTGGAACTCACTATGTAGACCTGGATCTCACAGAGATCCACTTGCCTCTGCCTCCCAAGTGCTGGGACTAAAGGCATGTGCCACCACACCTGGCTAAAAGAGGAAATTTTCTTTATCTGAAAAAATTAAAAAGACAGGGAGACTCTGTCTCAAAAAAAACAAAAAAGTAATTAAAATTAGAAAAATGTATTATGATTTTTATCTACAGTTTTTTTGAGGTCATGTCACCTGTGTAACCCCAGCTGGCCTAGAATTTACTATGTAGACCAGCCTGACCTCAGTCACAGAGATCTGCCTGCCTCTGCCTACCAAGTCAAGTGCTGGGATTAAAGGTGTGTGCCATCGTGCCAGGTGACATTATTTACAATTTAGGAAATGTAGAATGGACTTCTCCAGAGACCTCAGAAATGTGATTATAGCAACACAGAATGCTGGGTGTGGTGGCACACAACTTTAAGCCCGCACTCAGTAGGTTGAGGCAGGTGGATCTCTGTGAGATCCAGGTCATCATGGTCTACATAGTGGGTTCCAGGTCATCTGGGGCTACAGGGAGACACTGTCTCAAAAATAAAAAAGAAAAAGATAAAGGCAAAAAAAGGAGAAAAATATAGACTAAAGAAGCTGATATAAAAATCAAGCTGTCCTAAATTCAGACATTAGTAAAATATGCTATATTTATCTTAAAATATATTAAGGTTTTAACCATGAAATATAAATAAATTTCATGGTTTATTTTATAAATAAATTAATACAAGCATTTTCACTTAAAATCTTTTTCTTTAAATTGTACTATTTTATTATATGTGATGAGTGTACTGCCTTCATATATGTAAGTGCACCTGTTTCATGCAGTGCCAGTGGAGGTTCAGATGAGGGCATTGGATCCCCTGTAAGTGGAGTTCCAGATGGTTGTCAGCTACTATGTGGGTGCTGGGAACCGAACCCAGGTCCTCTGGAAGAACAGCCAGTGCTCTTAAACCAGTAAGCCATCTCCAGCCTCTTGCTTAAAACCTTTTTTATTTTTAACATTTTATTATTTTTGTTTTATACGGTGAGTGTATTGCCTGCATGTATGTGAAGGCGCCTACTGCCCTGAAGTGCCCTCAGATGTCAGAAGGCTGGATCCCCTGGAACGGGAGTTACAGTTGGTTGCTTGTTAGCTGCCCTGTTGGTGCTGGGTATCAGAACCTGGGTCTTCTGCAAGAACAGTCAGTGCTCTTAACCACGGAGCAATCTCTCCAGCCCCCACCCTCAGTTAAAATCTTACACAGGACTTTTCACTAGAAAAATGTAATGATATTAATATTACAAAACCCTATATAGTCTTTGCTCAGTTTCCATTATTGACACTATAATTACATTACCACAAACATTTCACAAAATTAAGGAATGTACATTGATGCATTGCTATCAACTAAACAGTAGAATTTACTTGAAAATCACCAATGTTCCTGTTTCTCGCTCTTTCAGTTCCACAGTCCAGTCCAGAAGATCATACTGCATTTCATTATTATGTCTCCTTAGTGTATCTGGTCTTTAGTACATTTTCAGTGTTTAATTGTTTATCAAGGACTTTGTATTTTGAGAAATGCTGCTTAGGGGTTTTCCAAAATGACTATCAACAAGAGTTTAATGCCTTTCTTCTGATTATATTGGGTTATGAGTTTTTGAAGGATGACCACAAAGATAGTGTACCAGTCCCATCACATTGTATCAAATCCAAATTGTTAACTTTGTGCTCTTCTGTTCATGGTTGGGTTTTCCAGAATTATCCTTTGTCAAGTTACTTTCTCTCTAGTAATGAAATCATTTCCACTTCTAGCATGAGGATTTGAAGCATAAATTAATCTGAATTCTTCTGTAAGGAAGACTGTTCTTTCTTCCTTAAGAGATTGTTCATGTTAGCTTGTATTTTCTTGGCTCAATAAAACCCTGAAACACCTGACCTTTCATTTTTTCACTTTAGTTTCTGACATCACAAGGTATTCCGTACTTGAATCCTTTGCCCTCAAATCAGGAATCAGTTATTTCTTTAAATGACAGTTGCTCCTTTAATTGGGGAATAATAGTGACAAAGAGACTTGGAAGCTTCTTGCACTAGTTACTGTAAGAATGACTTTTATAAAATGGCCATAATCTGGACTAATGACTTTTAATTAACCCCAGCAAGACCATGTGCTCTTGTGTCTTGTGACTTGGGTACCTGGTTTCCTTTCCTTCAGGACTTCAATTCAGTACTCATTCCAAAAAGATAAAGAGTGGATGAGTGTGGCTGTGCTTGAGAATTATCATATCAAACCTCTGAAAGGTGATGCATCCATCCCCATTGTACATAGTCAAGATTGGAAAGGTTTCATGACCCTGGGTGAATGAGATAGTATAGAACTAGATTGAAAAGACAGGGTGGTCTGTTAAGACAAGGGAGGAGCCAACCTCCCCCCATTGAAGCTCAAGGAAACGTTTTGAATAAAATTATAGGTGGGGCCTGATTCTGGGACACTGTTGCAGAGAAAAGGTTTCCAGGAACAGTTCCATCAGCACAGTTCTAGGAGACAGAGGGTTCCACGAAATACCAGTGTCCTCCTAGTTTGGACCATTCTTAAAAATTAAATTTAAGTGTCAGGATTTTTGTTCAGGTAACTGTAATGTTGGCATAGTAACACCACAAGATACTCTTGGGTGTCATTGATTCTAGGCTCTCCCAGTAAACAAAGGTAATACATATATGTGAACTAACAAATGAAAATACACATGTCTTTAATAGTTTAACATTTTCCAGGCTATGTTTATTAAACTAAAACTGCATTTATGATAAGTCTGACTAATAATATATGACTTATTCTAGTCCTCCTCATTGCTTCTTTATACAATCTTAATAAAAGTAGAAACATTAACTTCAAATCTTTCCAAATACAATTTTTATTCTTTGATAATTTTATACATATATGCAATTAATCTAGATCATAGCCACCTTCTCCCACTATCTCTCTCCAACTGCTACTAGGACCCGCCAGCCATCTACGATGGCTTCATGTCTTTATTTATTTATTTATTTATTTATTTGTCATTAACCCTGTGATCCAATCAGTTCCTGATGGCTTCATGTCTTTATTTATTTATTTATTTATTTGTCATTAACCCTGTGATCCAATCAGTTCTGACTGTGTGTGCATGAGTGTGAAGTCACCCACTGGGGTATGGGCAATCTACCAACATTCATAGTCTTAGAAATAAACTGACTCTTTCAGCAACCATCAACAGCCAATCAGAATGGGGCCTGAAGAATCTCTCTAGTATCCACTGGAAATGTTATTGGATTGATATTGTGTAGGTCATGTGCAGGCCAACACAGCTGAAATAAGTTGATGTGTACAACAGGCATGCCATTTCCAGGAGTAAGCATCTCACAGCTCTCCTTCTCATCCTCAGCTCTTATATTTTTATACAACATGACCATTTAAAGAAACACCATGAATGCTTGCCACTCAGATCCCCAACACAGACATACAAAGCTAGAAACAACAGGTCACACCTGGGTAAGGAGAAACAGGAAGATTCCTGGGGCTCACTGGTCAGCCACTCTAGCTAAACAAGTGAGCTCTAGATTCAGTCACAAATTCTATCTCAAAAAAGGTTGAAAAGTGATTGAGGAAGACACCTGACATCAACCTCCCGCCTCCAATTGTATGCACAGTCATGTGCATGTGCACCTACACACACGGGTGCACATACACATACATAGATACACAAGCATTTGTGAATCAGTGAGTTAAAATACATGTCCTATTTAAAACGAGGCTCGGCACATGCCGAGAGCACAATACACAGTGTTACCCATCAGTTTCATCAAGCTTGTATTTCCTCATGTATTCATTTTGAGTAGTTCACCTTCTGTTTAAAAACACAGCACTAACAAGTTTAGGAAGACCAGCACAACCCAAAATCTTATGTTCCATGATTCGTTTTTGAAATAATCTATATGTAAATATAGATTTTTATTATTTTATTTCTACTGAGCCACACTCAAAACAACCTCCCATTTGTTGGAAATTGTTCACAAATTTCCCATTATTTCAAGTAACTATGATAAAACTTCTTATTCAGACTCAATTTTGATTATTATTTTATACCTTTTTCCTTACATATTTGTTTTTTTTAGTGAAATGTTGCAAAAATATATTAACAAGATAAACCATTTTCAACTTTTGATTTTCTTTAATCCTTCCCAAATTGTACAAAGCTATCATGAAACATGATGTTGGGATTATTGCAATGGCATGTGGAGAATAGACAATTTACTCACAAATGATGCTTGGAATCTTGGATCTCAATCTGCAGAAAAATTAAACTAGATCCTTGTTTTTTGACTCCAAATGAATCAAGTACCACAACCAAAAACCCTGAAATACCTAGAAATGTAGGGAAGATGCTTCGACTCTTATGCATAAAGAAGGACTTTCTGAATAATAATCTAGGTGCCCAAGAAATAAAATCAATGATCAACAAACATGACCTTGTGAAATTACAGAGGTCTGCACTGCAAAGAAATTGTCAATTGAATGAAGAGGCAGCCCAGACAATGGGAAAAGTGTTTTCCAGCTATTCATTACGTAGAGGATTCCTGTCTAGAATACACCGACCTCAACAACCTAAAGAGCAAGAAAATAAACAACCCAAATTTAAAAATAGACTATGGAGCTGAATAGAAAGTTTATAAAAAGAAATACAAATGCCTAGGTAGAATTTTAAAGTGTTCAACATCTTTAGTCATCAGGGATATTGATATATTTTATAGTAATTTATATCAATTTTTATAATAAAAATTATTTCAAGATTCCATATCACTCCATTCAGAATGGCCATCATCAGGGATAAAAATGATATCACATGCTGGTGTGGATGTGGGGAAATGGGAACACTTATAAACTGTTAGAGAGAATGTAAATTAGGGCAGTGATTTAATTATTTTTCTCTTCCTGTAATAAAATACCATGACCAAAGAGAAGTTATAGAATGAAGAGGTTATTTTGACTTACGGTTCCAGAGGCATGAGTCCATCATGGTGGTGAGGCATGGTTGCAAGTGGCAGGCTTGGCTGTAGGAGCAGGAAGCTGAAAGTTCTTATCAACCACCTCAAACACAAAGCAGAGAGAGCAAAGTGGAAACACAGCAAAGCTATGGAAAGCCCTCCCCAAGCGACATGCTTCCTCCAGCAAAGCTACACCTCCTAAAGGTTTCATGACCTCCGCAAACAGTGCCACCAACTGGGGACTAAGTGTTCAAACACTTGAGCCTATAGGAGGACTTTTCTCAAAGAACCGCAGGCAGTCACTTTGAAAATCATGCAGGTTGCTTAAAAAACTAGAAATACCACATAAGCTAGCTACAATACTCTACACATATATTGCAAAGACTTTATATTCACTTGCACAGATACTTGCACATCTATGTTCATTGCTGCTGTATTCACAACATCTAAGAAATGTAATCAATCTAGATATCCAATATGGTACATAGACACAATGTAATTCTATCCATCTTTGAAGAAAAAATGAAATCATAAAATTTTCAGGTAAATGGAGTTTCCTCTAAAATGTGGTTTTCTACGAAAAACTATACTGAGTTAAGTAACTGAGGCCCAGAAAGAGAAATGCCATATGTTCTCTCATGTGTGAATCTTAGCATTAAACCTTTTGTTTTGTGTTTTTAACTTGGGGTACATGCAGAAACCAAGAAACCAGAAAGAATCCGGAGGGGGGGTGGAGATGCACTGATGGAGGGAGGATAATAGATAAGGCAAAATGAAGACAGAAGAGAATACTGGAGGTAGAAAAGTTTAAGCAGGGACGCAAGTGGGGAGAAGGGAGATCCAAAATGAAAATTTATGAAAAGCCACATGAAAACACACTACCTTGCTACCCCATTAAAAATATAATTTGAAAGGACAGTTAAAAAAAATGATATGAAAGAAGGCAGAACTGGGGTTAAAGACAAGGAAAAAGCCAAGGGATGAGGGTGAGAAGGCATTATGGATGGGTAAGAATGTATTAAAAGACCTTATGGAAACCCAGTAGTTTGTAAGCTAATTAAAAAAAAAATCACTGGGCAATACCCCTGAGGGGTGGACAATGTTGTTTCCAGTAAACATGGATTATTAAAAATCTCAGTGCCAAGCACAGGATAATTTTCTAAGAATCAAGGAGTCAAGTAATTTCCAGGGGCATCCTAAACAACATGGGTCATTGTCATTGCTCTTGGTTGCCCACCATAGCTAGATGGTAAGGTCTTATTACTTAGGACACCACAAACTTTGGTTGCAGGTATAGTGAAACCATTACCAAACTGAATGGGAAAGTTTCTCCTTGTTATCTTTTTGAGAGAGAATAGACATCAGTGTTCTTCCCCAGCATTGAACCCTGCATATTGTATTACCAACTTGCCAGGCAAGATGTTCCCACTGATAAAAGAGTGGCAAGAATGCTATGGGAGTAATCAGCCATCTCTGGTTGGCTCTGAGGCTTGCTCCACAGGCATGAATTCATGCCTGATACTGGAAGGCTGGTCCAAAGCCTATGGCTTAGGAGGTCATAAGACCTGGGGGAGGAGGACATCTAGTGTTGTTGATTTGCTAAACAGTCATGTTTTTAAACTTCATTCAAAATATTTACATTCATACCAATGGGTCTCTGATGCTCTCAGAAAAGACTTTTGTTTTGCAGTAGGCAGTGCTTAATGCAGAGCATAATAACTGGCCAAAGTGTTGAGAATAAACTGTCTGCGAGCCTTTCAGTCCTACATATGATATTTATATCAACATCCTGATCCTTCAGATCAAGGAGCATTGAGGAAGCCAGGTCAGAGATAGTGGATTAGGAGGAGTGTTATGAAATACTGACTTGTGGAAATGACATGGATGTTGCACTTATGAAGTCTTGGCAACTGTGGTAACCCACGTGAGATTGGCACAAGATCAAATCAGCCAAAAATCCAGCATATATGGGAGAAGAACTCACCCATGATGCCCTATCTGGGGCTAAGGATCTATTTACAATTGATAGCTGCTAGGAATGGGATAGTTATTTTTCTCTGGAGCTGGGGCCACTGGCAGGTTGTCTATGCTCTAGCAAATGGCTCCATATCAATGTGTATGCAGGTTGCATTAACTTAACTCACTGGGTTATAGAACAATAAAGGGGGCATGAAGTTGGGAGGGGATGTGTTGGGGAAGAGTCCTGGAGGGTTTGCAAGGGTAGCAGGAGGTGAAAAGATACAAATACATTGTATACTTAAAGGAAATTTTTTTAAAAAACCAATTTAAAATATTATAAAATATTATTGTCAATTATGATACAACAGAGTAAATAAAAAGATCAATTGAATAATCTATAAACCCTGAAGATGTTGTGGGTTGATATTACAACCAACAAAAGAAATAAAAAATGTTATAGAAAACATTAAAATATAGTGATTTAGATTTACATTTTAAATTAAAGTCAGACTTACCTGGGATTAGTCATTAAGTTGCTTTAGAAACATGCACACACACACACACACACACACACACACGAGACACACATACTATGGTCTGGAACTTGCTATATGGACCAGGCTGGAGATCCCGTGTGCCTCTACATATGAGGTACTGGGATTAAAGGCTTGCACTGCTATACCTGGCTCTACTCAGATTTTTTAACTAAAGCTTAAATTTACACAGAAATAATATCAGAAATTATTCCATTATTTTAATAGACAATGGAAGACACTATTAACAGCTCCAGGAATAGTGAAATAGCAGAAATATCTTGCTTGAAAGTAGTAAGTATCCAAAATTACATAAGATCTGTCATGTAATGTAAACTTCAATCATTAATATGTTGATTGAAGGAGTTGCTTCAAAACAATCTATATTCTAAATCTAACATTTGAAACTACTAGGAGAAAACTTTGGAAGCTCTTCAAGACAGTGGCATAAGCCAATGATTTTTTTTTTCCATTGGCCTGGAAAACATAGAAACAGCAGCAAAATTTGACAAATAGCGTTACATCGACCCAAGAAACTTCTGCCCATCAAGTGGTGTAATTGATATTGTATGAAGCAACCTTCAGAACAGAGAAAATAACTAGACTATATAAGAAACTCAAAATATAATGAAACATCAAATTAAAAAATAAATGATCAAGCCTTTAATCCCAGCACTTAGGAGGCAGAGGCAGGTGGATCTCTGTGAGTTTGAGGCCAGCCTGGTCTACATAGTGAGTTCCAGGATAGCTGGGGCTACAGGGAGACCCTGTCCCCAAAAAACAAAAACAAAAACAAAAGATCAAATAGACATTCCTGAAAGTAAAACAAATTCCAAATGGTCAATAACATCAAAAGTTTTATTATAACTATCATTTGAAATTCAACCCAAAACTACAAAGAGAAGTTGTCTAACTTCACTTAGAATAGCTACTTCAAAGAAAAGAAAAAAGAAAAGTTAAAAAAAATAAAACCAAAGAGGATATATAGGGAAAAACTCATAAGGGTTGGTTAGAATGAAAATTAGGACAGCCATATGGAGAACAGTATGGAGGCTCAAGAAACAACTGAAAACAGGCTCACTATATAATCTATCTATCTTCCTTTGAGGAAGTGAAAGATACATAGGAAGTGAAATCAACATACAAAGGGGACTTGAATGTTCTTATTTACTGCAGCACCATGTACAGTAGCTGAAGTACAGAACACAGGTAAGTGTCCATGAACACATAAAAGATACAGAAACTTTGGTATGTATGCACAATAATGGATCATTATTCAGCCACAGAGTGGCAAAATGGGAGAACTTGAGGGCATTCCATCAAGTGAAATAAGCCTGACTGAAAACAACAACAAAACAAGTACCACAGGTTCTCTCCTACAATGGTAGTAAAGATGTTGACCTGAACACAGAGACATAGTAAAGACTCTTAGAGCTTGACAGTGTGGGAAAGAAAATGGAATACTGCTCTGTAGAAATATCATGCCCATTATATAACCCAAATATATGCAAGAGAAAGAAAATAAAAAGGAAAGAAGAACAGAAAGCGAAGCTTTTAAAAGAATAAATTCTCATTACTAAAGTACTCAATCTATTGCTTATATATGGGAAAGGACTATTTTACATTCTGTGATTTCACATGGTTGTTCATGTACAGATATAACTTATCTTGCATTTATTAGTATAAAACAATTCCTAATGAAAAGGTTTATACTTTAGCCCTTTTCCCCTTAATTATTGAGCTGAGTCATATATATATATATTGTCTATATGCATAAAACATTTTGTAAGGATTATATCATAATTAGCTTTTTAAACTAAACTTATTCTGCATTGGTTAACAACTCACAACCATTTCCTAGATTTGGGAGACTGTAAGATTTTCAACCTCAGTAATGTGTGGGCTCATGTTTTTGTGTGGGAATTTACTAGTCACACCAGTTGTACCACCACTTTGTGTATCCATTCCACTCTAATATACACTATCAACTGTCCAAAATGAATACTATCAAGAAAAGAATCACTGTGACATTTTGATCTTTCAGCTGATGAAAAAGAAGCTTGCTTATTAATAAGTTTTAATGTATTATGTACCACAGAGCTCAACCACCTTTTGAAGGGGCATTAAAATTATGACCAGAGACAAATATTTACTTATTTTCTCTTTTTTAGGATAAAATAATGCTTTATTACTTTGGTTTGTCTTGTACTTCTTTTCAAACTAAATTGAATGGTTCTATGAATTATCATCCAAAGAATATTTATTTAAAGCTGCAACTGCATTTTTAAATTTTATTGTCACAATTCAATTGTTAGTATATTTTCTTATTCAAAAACCACAAATAAAAATAACCTTTAATATGAGTCTCCAAATCTTGGTCAGGTACCATGCTGGGCACTTTTCTATATTTTATTCTTATAATTCATACAATATTCACAGAAATTAGCAGCTATTCTTATAACAGGCAAAGAAATCAATATACAAAAGCAAGAGATGAAAAGCTGTTTCAAAATAATTAGTCACAAAGCTCCTTATTTGTGCTCACTATATTGATACATAGTGATATCACTCTTGCTATACTGTAAAGACTTAAAATATTCTTAAGAATTAAATCTTACACTGCTTTTTGCACTGGGAGATATTATAGATCTGGTGGTAAAGTTGGTGCAGATATAGCTCTTTATTCTACAGGCTGTCACGCATCTTCATAACAGACTGTAATCGTTTCTTCTATATTAAAATCAGAAGATATTAAACTTGGAATGGGTTGGTGTTCTTTTTCTCCTCATTTTCCCACCTATAACCTGGAAAATAGATTTTGAGAGAAAACTGTATAAACTGTCTCTTGCTCTCTCTACTGTTTTCAGCTTGAAATTTCAAAGGGATGACTTTTCACAGTCTGCATTATTGGCCCTTTACCACCTGTAGTTTGAGTAATTATGTTAGACTAGCAGCAAAGAAATTTGTAGCTTACTCAATCCTTTCAAAGTTAATATCATGAAGACCAAGTAATCCTTCCTTTTCTTGTAGATGGGATCATGAGCCGGGGAAAACATTTAAAATGAAAACCGAATTTTAAAGGAAAATCTGGTCTCTCAATCTGATAAATGTTTTTGTTTTTGTTTTTGTCTACAAACCCGATCATCAATGTCCAGATGGTTAAAATCAACTGTCAACTTGCTTGGGGACTCTGACCTAATCCATGGAAAATCCCATGTTTAAAATCTGATTGTTTAATAATATGATGCCATTATTGGAAGGAGGTGATTGTTCGGTTCTGAGGCCTTGTTGTAGGAAGTGGGTCACTAGAGGCTTGTGTTTGGGCCATGGCATGACCTTACCTCTTCCTGTATGCATTTTGTCTGTGCTTCTAGATGCCGTGATATGATCTCTGCTCCATTGCAGGGCACCTACCACAATGGAGCCACATCTCTGACACCATGAGCAAAAATAGCCCTTTCCTTCTCTTTGGCTTGTTCTCTCAAGTATTTTGTTCAGAGCTACATAAAACTAACTGATGCAACCAGCCATGGTATTGCATGCCTATAATCCCAGCTCTTGGGAAGTAGAAGCAAGAAGATCAGAGTTCAAGGCAAGCTTCGGGTTACATAGGTGACTTGAGGCCAGCCTGGGCTATATGGGAGCTTATTTTAAAAAGGAAAAATGTGGGATTGGAGAAATGGCTCAAAGGTAAGAGCCGTGGCTGCTCTTACAGAGGAACCAGGTTCAAATACCAGCACCCGCAAGATGGTTAACAGCCATTTATAACTCCAGTTTCTTAAAAGTTCTTGAAAAAAGTTTTAAAAGTTATTGAAAAAAATAGCTCTTGACTATTCATATTACAAAAATCACATTTAGAACTGTGATTGTGAGTGACTACACCTACTTAAAAAAATCTCAAGATGCTCAGGACATCTTACATTTCTATTCCTTATGTGCAATGCTGAAACAGTTGAACAACAAGAACAAAGCTGAATACATCTCTTATTTAGTCACTGCTGAAACTTTCCTTCAAGGCTATCAGTCTCTCTTCAAAAGAAGAGAAGAAAATTAAAGTTTTTATATGTACAAGTATTTTGCCTGCATGTGTGTAAGAGCACCCATGTTGTGCAGTGCCCACAGAGGACAGGAGAGGGTGTCAAATCCCCTGAAACTGGAGTTACAGACGGTTCTTAGCCTCCATGTGAATGCTGGGAATTGAATCTGGGTCCTCTGCAAGAAGCAGTCAGTGCTCTTAGCTGCTGAGCTGTATCTTCAGCCTGTGAAACTAGATCCTTAAGTACCTACTAAGGACCAGCTCTATAGTCAGAAGCATGAATATTTGTGTAAGACCAAAATAACTGAAATCAGCAGTGCCATTATTCTCTTTAAAAAAAAAATACAGAAATAAAGCTGAATAAGTGAGCAACTGAATAACTTGAGTGGAGTGTTCCTTGCCTGGAAAATGTAGACCTGAAACGACTTATGTTAACCAGATTCCACATTAAACATTTAGAAAAAACAAACTCTAAAAACCAGGTTTTGTGTGTGTGTGTGTGTGTGTGTGTGTGTGTTAATCTGCATGTATGGAAGTGTACCTGAGTCATGCAATGCCCACAGAGGACAGAAAAGCCTGTTGGAGCCCCTGGAACCGGAGTTATGGACAATTGTTAGCTGCCATGTCAGTGCTGGGATTCGAACCCAGGTCTTCTGCAAGCACAACCAGGGTTCTAAACTGCTGAGCCATCTCTCCAGTCCCTAAAAACCAGTTTTAAACCCAGAATAGAAACAAGGTAACATTTTTCCACTAAATCTTTCCGGGTTATGCTTTTAAATACATGTAGGCTTTAAAGTCATTTCATGCCCTTATTTAACACCTATAATGATTTTTCCACTAGTTCGAACAAAATAAATGTAAAAGTGAAGTAAAATAATGATTGAAGAGAAAGTAGAGAAAACACAAAGTCTTCCAGGACAACAAGGGTTTCTACCAGGGACACAAGACCAGAGAGGGAACAGGGGCCAGCTATCAAGAGGCATATTTTCTTTTTTCTTTTTTCAAAGAAATTGTCACATTTTATTTAAGCAATTATGGATGACAAATAGGCAAGATTATTAGAGAAAATCCTGAAGTAGCTTTCTTCTTTGACATACAAACTTTAGAACAATATACAGAATTTTGGGGAGAGACTACAGTACACTTAAGGTGCACACATGACCTGGTAGTACTTAAAAACCATCTGGATTATTGGTAGCTTTTTCCACACAATTCTCTTTCAAGAAAGAAAAGTGAAATTTAGGAAACAGAGATGGGAGGATTGATGCTGATTCAGGCCAACCTCACGTATAAACTGAGTTCCAGGCTATCAAGTTCTGAGTAACAAAGTTCTGTATTTGAAAAATGTGAGGCTAAGTGTACCTAATTAAGGCACATAATAATGAAGTCGGAATGAAATAGATATTAGCACAAATATTGAATAAGAATGTCTAGTTGGGTACCACACTTCTAAGGGAACCCCAAGGATGGATAGTTGGCATATCCGTTAATGCATATTTTTTTGGTAATGAAGAAAATGGCTGTCTTGTCACTACTGACAAAATAATTTGACAATTAAAAAAAATGGTAGTTGAAGAACAAATAAACAGGTATTTTTGTAAATATTTTTTTTCAAATTACTAGATAGCTTACTATATGGGTATTTATAGAACAAAACCCAAGACTTTTTTATAGACTGTTTAAACTTATTTGCTCTGACAAAACGTCAGTTATGTAATCACACCATTACTGTTAGCATTGGTTATTGCCATAAATAATTCTGCCCCTCATGTTGATTCGAGTGTCAATATTACAGGGAAATTATTTAAACTCACATTGTAATGAGCTACTAATTTATCAATTGCGTTATTTTATTTTGTCAAATTTTGAAAGGTTCAAAGGTCAACTGTAGAGCAGAAGCCGGTAAGCAGCACGCCTCCGTGGTTTCTGTGTCAGTTCCTGCCCTGGTGCAGTTCTTGCCCTGATTTTCCTCAGCATGGACTGAATTACTCGGAAGACAGAGTAACAAGGGGCCCAGAGCCCTACGCCTAACCCAGGAGGAAATGAATTATCTTCTGGGGATGACAGATTCAAATCTGTGTATTGAAGTAGAAGCAGACTTAGAGTCTACTCGAAGGAAAAAACGGCCAGGACTGAACAGGAGCACCAGGCTGCAGAAGGATCCCTGAACAACAGTGGAGAGGCAGTTCTTCACATTTAGGCCTTAGACTTTCCCCTGCCATGATCCTGTGTTATGCTCAAGGGTCCTGGATCACTTAAAATCCAAAGAATGTGAGCCTTGTGAAGGGAGTGGCTTGGGTCCACAGACCAAAAGCCGAACTGTTGGTTCTGGGACCATAAAATAAATATAGTTGTTTCTCTTGCTCCTGGGCTTCAGATTTGGATTGGAGAAAACTGGATGGATTTGGAGTAGTGAAAACAAAATCTTATAAAAGATATGACAGTGTGGTGGTAAATTGTTGTTTGTCCCTTGTTCTTGTGTTGAACACATTTGCCCTCTTGAGGTAGTCAAAGGCACTGATACTGGTTGTATAACTGAGCTGTGAGCTCAATTTTTTTTTTAAGATCATAACTGCAAAAGTTTTAAATAGTGTATGGACTATAAATAACTTATGATCTCACTGCCTACTACCTTTTGACTCCCAGAAGTATTGAGAGGAAAGAAATCAAAGATTTTGAAAACAAATAGAGGCTTTCTTGAACTGGCCCTGCCACAGCATGGGGAGAAATCAGCCTTTCTGATTCAGTGAAGTAAATCAGCTCATACAATAGGAGCCATGTTTGTCAAAAGGGCTTGATGGGTCAAAAATTATGATTACACACTGCAATCTAAATGGATTTAAGGCATGGTAGTAGTTCAGGAGCCTGCATAGACTGACTCACAGCTGGTCAGGAAAGCGCTTAGATCTCTCAGAAGTCCTACATCAAGTGCTCATAAATTGTGACTCCAGGAAACTGATTCCAAGGTGGGAAATAAATAGCATGCATAGTATTTAGAAAGAGTAAAAGAAACCAACAACTAGCCTACTGCCAAGTAAATTTATACTGGATTGAAAACCTCCTGGAACCTGCTGCAACAATTATTATTGGCTCTATAGAGTCCCTAACCTGAAACCTTTAATCAATTTAACGGACATTGGTAAGCTGTGATTTTACAATAACGTTATCACTTACAGTTACTATTTATAAAACTGCCTTTACCCTAAACGTTGTAGATATTTACATCTTTTTGTTTGTTTAAGATAATGGTAATTTGTGTTTTTTAATGTTTTATTAGAACAGAGTTAAAAAGTATGCTGTCTTCTTTGAGAATACAGTAGGGAGCTGAAAAAAGGGTTTTTGCTGTTTTGTTTTTAACATATTTGAACAAAACCAGAATAGCCAGATTTTCATATACAACTTGGTGCTTAATACCCTTCTGTATCTTTATTTAATATTGCATATTTCTGCAGTACTGCCATGGGTGCCCTTCCTTCAAGGTCTTGCTCTTTTTTTGAATGATGAATCCCAATGCCTTTATTGCCTCTTTCATTCCTCTGTCTATTTTTTGAGAGTTTTGGTAACTTTGTATGATGATGGTGAAAGATGAACTGTCACCTGTGTGGGAATACTTTTATTATTTGGAAATGAATTTTTATGCTGCCATGGGCTGCGGCATTGAATGTTGTGTGGCTAGAACTAGAAAGACAGTGACAATCAGGGCCATGGGGTTTGGTGATCCTGTGGCGTTGACTCCTGTGCCTGCTGGAACTCTCAGTGCCTTCTGTTCACACCAACTTCTTGGACAGCACGGGGGTCTTTAACTAGAGAAATACTTCCCATCTACATTTTGCGTTTACTTTTTCTCTGGACATGTACCTATAGAAAATTACAAATAATTCTCTGCTTTGAAACTTGAAAGTTGGTGATGGAGTGGATAAAACACAAAACACCAGAAGGAAGGACGCCAAAGCTGGTTCTGAGGCAATAATTCCCAAGGCCATGTTAGATAAACTCAGAAAATTGCTTTACAACCTAAGTTGTGCAACCTGGGAAAACGAGTGAGTTGATTCTTCATTTATCTTTATTCAACTGAAATTTATTAAAATTAAAAAAGTGGCTATCTAAGAATGCAGTTCATCAACAAACGTGAACTACTTTCTGCTAAACAGTATGTTAGTTCAGTGTATATCTTAATTCCATTTCTAAGCAAGGTGTTTTTATAAATATTTCACCAATAAAAAGAAGATTGAATGTGAACATTTATTAACACAGTACTTAATAAAGGAGAAACAAATACTGCAAATTATCAATTCAGTTTAATTTTTAAATAGTCTTTAATTATACAAAAGATAAGAAATGCCTAAGTTGAATGTCAAAAAAAAAAAAAAGAAAAAAAGAAAGTGTGATGAGATGGGTAACAAGTAAATTAAGCGTTTTTGATCTTGCAATCATGGTATAATTACGAGGAAATAAACACACAATCGACTGTCAGGGGAATTAGTTTAAATTAAAGTTTTTAAAAAGGAAAAATCTGCATCAGTTTAAAAGAAACGTCTACAAATTTGTTTCTTCCAAGCTTAGTTCTTCAATTTGGACAGTAAAAGTTATACATCCTGTACAGAGTTTTATTTATAATTTTGAATTGTCAATTTATATATTGCTGTTGATTGGTGATAAACTATTTTAATGTTCATTCATCTCTAGGGATATTTAAAAAGAAATGTAAATATTTTCTCCAAGTTATATACCCAGAAAGGGATTAATATCTAGAACACACAAAAAGCACACGCGAAAAACAGAATCAAGAAAACAAATGACTCAATTAAAAAAAGGGGTCTGTATCTAAACAGAGAGTTCTTAAAAGAAGAAATGAAAAATGGCAAAGAAATACCTTAGAAAGTGTCCAACACCTTTAATAATTAGGGAAATGCAAATCAAAACTGCTTTAAGATTTCATCGTACCCAGCCGAAATGGTTGATTGAGAGCACAGACAATAGGAAAAAGGCTGGTGAGGATTTGGGGAAGAAGGGGCCCTCTTCACTGCTGGCAGAACTGCAAACTGGTGAAACCACTGTGAGAATAAGTGTGGAGAACTCTTAAAAGACTAAAAGTAAATCTATCAAATGATCCAGTTAAACCATTTTTTTTTTTTTGCTTATATAAAAAGGAGCCAGCATCTAACTCCAGAGCTACTTGAACAGCCGTGTTTGTTGCTGCTTTTTTCACAATAGCTGAGAAACGGAAATACCTCAATGTTTGCCAGCTGATGAGTGAATAATGAAATTGTGACAAATTTACACAATGGAGTTCTACTCAGTGGTGAAGAAAAATGAAAGCATGAAAGTTGCAGGTAAATGGATGGAACTAGAACCTTTTATACTAAAAGAAGCAACACTGACTCAGAAAAACAAGCTAAATATGAACTCTCATATTTGTGGATCTTAGGTCCAAATCCTTTGATGTGATGATCTAACCACAGGATCCAGGAAATGAAAATGGACCATAGAGGTAAATGGAAAGAAGGAGTTCAAGAGAGGCAGATTTTAGGAGACAGGTATTATCAAAGGGGAAATGGGGAAAATGTGGGATATTTTTTAACTGGGGAGGAAGAGGAGGTGTTATACTGGGGGAAGAGAGAAGAGATAAATAGCACTTAGATGATGGGAAAAGCCAGAAGGAAATGTTTTACTTCAAAAGCGTACTAAAAAATATGAGTGCAACTGTATTGTTGAAGGTTATAAAACAAAAGACCATAGTGCCAGGCAAAGAGACACCCTTTGAGTTATCAGTGTAGTCAAGATTCCCAAAATAGCACAAGCTTTTCTTGATTGCCCCTAAGAACTCGAAAGTAAGACCTTATTGCTGAAGATAAGACACATTTTGGACAAAGAACTTGGAGCGTTTGAGCCGGAAAGGACCTGGATGCCTCCTCTCTGAAGACTAGGTCACATAACATCATAAAATATTATGCATACTGACAAGGGAGAAAACCAGTCAATGATTCTATCAAGCTGAAAAATCCATGAACCATACCAATTACCAGCCCAGAAAATAATCTCTTCTGGCACAGTAGTATCATTTCTGTCTTGGGGTAATCAAGAGCTGTCTATTAAATTTAAGTCCTACTCAGTGAAAAGCAACCATGGATGGTACTGTAAACAGGCAAATATACATTGCTGGATAACTCATAGATCCTAAGAAAAACCTACTTTTATCATACCCCTAGAACAATGTAAATTCTTACTGTATCCAAAATTTATATTCTTATATTTATACACAAGTGTACCTTTCATTACTCATCAAAGATGCAACATATAGAGACTATTACAAAGTTCCACAATAGTCAAATTCAGAGAATAAGTGTCTGTGAGGTGCCCAGCCTTAAGTGACACATCTAGAGTGCAGCCTCTACATTTAAGGCATAGGGAACAGAGTAGAAGAGGGGATAGAAAGAATATTAATGCATCTCTCAACTTTAACCAGTAAAGCACCTCAAATTACAACACTGGCAACAGCATGTGTAAGACCCATGCAAGCTCATGGTCAGCTCAACTTTGGTTAGGAACTATTGGTAACAGATAACTACTGAGAGGGAGAGTCGGTTTTCTTTAACTATGTGAAGCTGGTTAGATTAACCAGGTGCCAGTAGATGTAAGCAAACTGAAGGACATTTGGGAAAACAAACTTGGCTTGATAGGCCTTTATATATATGACAATGTGCATGAAATATGGTTGGGGCTAAAGAGGGGAGCAGAAAGGGGAGGGGTTCTTCTCAATATGATAAAAATATATTGTATGAAATTCACAAACATTTAATTAAAACAATTAATATAAAAAATGTTAAATTTAAAAATACATAGTATGAAATTTGCAAAACTTTCAATAAAAATAAAAAAGAAAGAAGTTTATACTCATATAATTTCAAATACATCAACTATAAAAGGGAAATAAATAAAGAGTAGTTTGGTAAGTACTTGCGTATATGCAATTGGCACCATTTTCCATGTATAAGACAAGAAAGGTGATGCATGAACTGTCCTTAAAAAATTTGGAGTAGGTTAAACAATTTGTTAAAAGAAGAAACTGTATGGACATGATTGTATCAATTGTCAATAGTTTCTTAGCTAAGATTGGGACTTTGTATCCACTTCACCTTTTCTATGTTGGAATTTTGTCTGGCTTGACCTTGCATGGGTCTTGCACAAGCAAGTACCATTGCTCTAAGTTCATAGGAGTAACTTCTAAGCTGTCTGGAAAACTCAGCTTCCTTGTGTTCATCTACCACCTCTGGCTCTTACCATCTTTTGGTCCCATTTTTGGCACCTTGTCTCTGAGTCTTGGGTGGCAGAGGCTTGATATAGGTGTCCTATTCAGTGATAGGCACTCTGCAGATGCTCATTCTCTGCACTTGACCAATTGTAGTTTTCCGGGTTAATTTCCGTCTGAAGCGTGAAGAAGCTCCTTGGTGAGAGTTGAGAGGTACATTAATATTATTTCCACCCCCTTTTCTGCTATGTTCCCTGAGCCTTATGAAATATCATCAACCAATGACTACTAGCAGTGGGAGAATTGGTTTTCTTTAAAGGTTTAATGCCAGGTAGATTAATCAGGCTCCAGTGGATGGAAGCACACTGAAAGATATTTGGGGACACAAACTTGACTTGATAGGCCTTAATATATAAGACAGAATACGTGAAATCTGGCTGAGCTGGAGAGCTATACAAGAAGGGTGCAGATGGAGAAGAGATCTAAATATAATCAAAATATGTGGTCTGAATTTTTCAGAAATTCAGTTAAAATATATAAAGCAAAAAGGCAGAGAGATAAAGAGAAGATGAAGGACAATCAGAAATCTAAAGACTGTAAATTTAGTATGAGACGTAGATGCACCTGCATTATATATAAAAATTAAATGTTCAGTGAAGATTAAAAAAACAAAGAAGATACTTTATGAGCATGATTGTATTTACTAAAATCAGAAACCTTACCAAACATGACAAACTTCAAAAGCTGCTGCAATAATGATCATTTTCTACTGAAGGCTGCTTTGGAAATGATTCTCATAACCTTCCCGTGTATGTTGATAACACCACTATACATTTCTGCACATTTTTGTGCAAATATTCAAAATTTCGTTAGGACAAATTTGAGAAATATATACATGTATATAATTCTGACTTGCTTGTTCAGGTGATACAAAAACTTTTTATTTTATTTTTTTGAAGAGAAGCACTAATCTTTGTCTTGTTTTTCTACTGATGGAATTAGATAATAATTTAGAAGAAATGATGGGTCTCAAGTATTAGCATTTAAATTGCAAAGCAAAATTGGAAAATAATGTATGCCCTGGCATCTTTTCAAGGAAAAGATGAGAAATTATAAAATAAATTATAAAAAAGAATCTGTAAATTTACATCTTAAAGAAAATTTGCATATGATATTATCATTTTACGTTGTCTATTACTACAAATTCAGCTGTTACACTGCATAGTTAAATGTTTAAATTAAAATTTATGTGTCAGCTGATATAAATAAGGTCATAAAGCTACTTGTATTGATACTGGTGTACATTTTTTAACAAGGTACTTAAAAGCTGTTTGCATTTCTTAGCTATTGTGAGTAGCAACTTTTTTTGGTCTTTTTGAGACAGGGTCTCCCTACAGCCCCAGTTGGCTTGGATTCACAATGGAGACCAGGCTGGCCTCGAAATCACAGAGCTCTACCTGCCTCTGCCTCCCAAATGCTTGGATTAAAGGCGAGTGCCAACTTGCCCTGCCAAAAATATTTTATTATTTTCATTTTATGCATATGAATGTATTGCCTGCATGTTCTTAAGTGCACCCATGCTGTGCAATGCTGCGGAGGACAGAAGGGTCCCCTGGAACTGGAGTTAGAGATGGTTGTTAGCCACCATGTGGGTGCTGGGAACTGAACCTGGGTCCTCTGTAAGAGCAGTGAGTGCTTTTAACCATTGTGCCATCTCTCCAGCCTAGGTGTCATTTTTTTTTCTCCTTATCTTAGCCATTTTGACTGGAATAAGATGAAATCTTAAAGTTGTTTTGATTTGCATTTCGTGAATTATTAGGGATGTAGAACACTTTTTTAAAGATGTTTCTTAGCCATTGTTATTTCTTCTTTTGAGAGCTCTCTGTTCAGATCCACAGCCCATCTTTTTATTCGGTTATTTTTTCTTACTCGTTTTTTGAGTTCTTTGAATATTAATCATCTGTCAGATGTGTAGCTGTTGAAGATTTTCACCTTCTCTGTGGATTTCCCCCTCACTTTACTGGTTGTTTCCTTTGTGGTACAAAAGCTTGTTAGTTTAAGGAGGTCCCATTTGTCTATTGTTGACCTTAATTCCTGAGCAACTGTTGTACAATTCAGAAACTCCTTTCCAGAACATATATCTTGTAGAGTACTGCCCATGTTTTCTTCTAATAGGCAGTTTTAGGTTTTACATTGAGATCTTTGATACAAATGGATTTGACTTTTGTGAAGGATGACAGATAAAGGGTACAGTTTCATTCAAGTGGAGATTCAGTTTCACCAACACCATTTTTTGAAGATGCCGTCTTTACTCCAATGTGTGTTCTTGGCATCTTTATCAAATCTCAGGTGACTCAAATTGCATACACTCATATTTGGGTCTTCAGTTATGTTACATTGATCTATGTGTCTATTTTTGTGCCAATACCATGCTGTTTTTATTATTACAGCTCTTTAATAGTCTTTAATATAGTTTGATATATGGTATGGTAATCCCCTCCATCCCCCAGTATTGCTCTTTGTGCTCAAGATTGCTTTAGCTATCTGAGATTTTTGCAGTTCTGTAAGAATTTAAGCCTTTTATTTTTCTGTGAAGAATGTCATGTGGATTTTGATTGGCATTGCATTGAAACTATAATTGGATTTTGGTAGAATGGTCATTTTCACAATATTAATTCTAATCCATGAGCATGGGAAGGCTGTCTCCTCGTGTCTTCCCCAATCTTTCTCAAATATTTAAAATTATCATTGTAGGGATATTTAATGTTTTTTGATAGGTTTACTCCTAGTTATTTTTTAGGCTATTGTGAAACAGGGTTTCCATGAACTCTTTAACTAATTTCTTATTATTGGCATATTGAAAGACTCCTGGTTTTTGTAAATTAAATTTGTAACCTCCCACTTTGTTGAAAATGTGAATCATTGCTAAAATATTTCTGGTCAAGTTTTTGAGATCTTTTATGTATAATGTAATCTTAAAATAGGGATAATTTGACCTCTACTTTTCCAATTAATACCCCTTTAATTGCCTTCTTATCTGATTATTCTAGCAAGAATTTTATGTATTGTATTGAAAAGGCGTAGGAATAGAAGACAGCCTTGTATGTTTCCTGATTTCAATGGGAATCCTTCTGGGTTTATCCCATTTAGAATGATGTTGACTGTGAGTTTGTTGTACATAGTTTTATTTATGTTGAGGCATATTCTCTCCAGTCCAATTCCCTCTAGAACTTTTAGCATTAATGCATGCTAACTCTTGTCAAAGGTCTTATTTGCATCTATTGAGATGAGTATGCTATTTTTGTCTTTAAGTCTCAATATATGATTTACTACCTTTATTGACTTAGGTCTATTGAACCATCCCTGCATCCCTAGAAAAAAGCCACTTGATCATCATGGTTAATCTTTTAGATATGTGTCTGTATGCAGTTTGTGATTATTTTGTTGAGAAGTTTTGCATCTGCTTTTTAAAGGGTTTTGGCCTAGAGTTTTCTTTATCTGTTGCATCTTTACCTGGTTTTAGCATTAGAGTAATGCTGACTTCATAGAAGGAGTTTGTATATTTTCCCTCTGTTTCTATCTTTTTGAATAGTTTAAGCAGTATTAGTTGAAGATATTTTTTGAAGGTCTGGTAAAATTCTGCTGTGAATCCATCTGGGCCTGGACTGTTTTTATTGGGAGACTTTGTAATACTTTTTCAATTTCCTTACTTGTTATGGGTCTGTTTAAATTGTTGATCTCGTCCTGGTTTAACATTTGTGGATTCATTGAATTTAGAAATTCATCCATTTCTCTAAGAGTTTCAAATTTAATACAGTATAGGTTTTTAAAAGATTCCTTTATAAAGTTCTGGATCTTTTTGGTGTCTGGTGTAATGTTTACTCTTTCATCTCCAATTTTGTTTATTTGGATTTGCTCTTTCTTTTGGTTAGCTGGGAGAAGGGTCTGTCTGTATTATTTATTTTTTTCAAAGGACCAATTTTAGATTCATTGTACGTGTTGTTTTTGCTGTCTCTATTACATTGATTTCTGCTCTGATTTTTATTGGTTTTTCTCATTTGTTGGTTTGGGATTGGTTGTTCTTGCTTTTCCAAATTCTTGAGTTATACCATTATGTTATTAATGCATGCTCTTTCTGATTTTTAAATGTAGGCATTTAGTGCTAGGATTTCTCTCTTACAATTCCTTTTATCGTGCCCCAGAGGTTTTGTTGTTTTGTTTCATTTTCATTTAATTCCAGGCATACTTTTATTTCTTTCTCAGTTTCTGCTTTGACTTTTATTTCTTTCTTGATTTTATCTTTGATCATTCAAGAGTGTGTTGTTCAGTTTCCATGAGTTTTGCTGATAATTTTAGTTTTATTGCATTAGGGTCTCATAGAATATAAGAATTATTTCAATTTTTCTTAAATTGTATTCCAGGGTGTGGTCCATTTTAGAGAAATTTCCATGGGATGCTGGGTAGAATGATCATTCTTGGTGCTTTGTGCAATATTCTGTAGGTATCTTTTTGGTCCCTGTGCTGTGTGATATCATTTAATTCAGATGTTTCTCTGTTTATTCTTTGTCCAGATGACCTGTCTATTGGCAAACATGGGGCACTGGAGTCACCTACTATTGTTGAGCTGTTGGGCAATCTGTGTCTTGAAGTCTAATAGTACTGTTTTTATGAAACTTGGTGCACCAGATTTTGGTGCAGATATATTCATTAGTATGTGTTCTTGGTCAATTTTTCTCTTGATCAGAATGTAGTGACCTTCATTATCTCTTCTGATTAATTTTAACTTGAAGTCTATTTTGTCAGATATTAGAATAGCAACTCCTGCTTGTTTCTTAGTGCCATTTGCTTGAACTCAATTTTTTCCATCCTGTCAGTCTAAAGTGGTACCTATCTTTGGAGGTAAGGTGAGTTTCTTGGAGACAACAAATATATGAATTTGTTTCTTAATTCATTCAACTACTGGATGTCTTTTGACTGGGAAGTTGAGGCCATTGGTATTTAGTGTTATTATTAAGAGATGTGGATTGGTTGCTGTCATTTTATTTTCTGTTTGTGTTCTTAGTCTTACTTTGTGTTTCTATAATTTATATCTTCTTCTGTTTCCTCCGTCAACTTTTGAGTATGATCATTTTTATTTTCAGTCCTTTGTATTGCTTCAAGTACTCTCCCTAGGGATGATTTGGTGAATGTAAATTCTTTCAGCCATTTGTATCATGGAAGTTATTTATTTCCCCTTTTACTATGATAGGCAGTTTTGGTGGATAAAGTCCTTTGGGTTGACATCTATGTTCATTTAGAAATGGGAATATTTTGGTTCAGGTTTTTCTGGTTTTTATAGTTTGTCTTGAAATTTCAACTAATTCTGATGGGTTTTTTTATGTAACTTGTTGATTTCTCTAGACTCTTTCAGGACCATCTCTTTCTTCTGAATTAAATGTTCAGAAATGTGCTTTTACTATATCATATGCCAAGGGGAGTTATTGCTCTGATTCTGTCTAATTGGTGTTCTGTGTGCTTCTTGTATTTGTATCTTCTTGAGCCTCAGTCAAGATTTTATCCCTACCCTCTTTGAGTTCTTTGAGTTGTTTATGCTTTCTGTAAAATCCTTGAATTCTCCATTAAGACTGATATTTTAATTTCTGCATGCTCAGGTGTCTCTGCTTGGCTCTCATGTATCACACTTCCATAGGAATGGTGGGTTGTGGTGGGACATATCTTTGTTTTTCATACTGTTTGTGTTTTTTGCATTTTGTGGTTTGGACATATCAATTTCTTTTGATGGTTGTATATCTGTTATGAAACTCTATCCTTCCTCTATTTAGTTGAAGTTTGGTTCAATTTACATTGTTGATATAGCTTGAATGTTTTCTGGTCCGGTATGAAGAGTTAGTCGGTCTGTGCTTCAGGTTTTCAGTTTTGATTTCCTATTGACAGAACAGGATGATTCCAAGTTGATTAGTCAAGAGTTCTCCTCAGGGCAAAGGAACTTGGGCAGAATTCAAGACTACAGGGATCCAGTGACTGGGTTCTAGAAGTCTAGTCAGGAAGTCTCAAGCAGGTAGATCAGGAGGGGGCTAGGGCAAAGGTGGAGGTGAAGACAGTGTGTGTGGGGGGGAGTTGTCTAACTAACTAGGCAGAATAGATGTGGGCACTGGAATAGGAGAATATTGGGTGTATGGGGATCAAGTTGCAGTTGGTGGGGTCTGGTTTAGGAGGCTAGTCCAGAGGTTTCTGGCAGGAAGAGCAGGAGGGGGCCTAGCTCCAGGATAGAAATCAGAACAATGTGGGGAGAGAAGTGTAGTTGGTCAGGATACAGGAGAATCAAGATGCAGAGGATGGGTCTGGCTTAGGGGGCTGTTCTGGAGGTTTCAGGTAAGAAAAGGAGGAGGGGCCTAGGACCAAAATAGGAATTGGCACAGCATCAGGGGGCAGGGAAATAAAAATATTGCATTTTAATTTAAAAATTATTTGGTGATATCATCAACTGTTGTGTATTTTAAACACACTAAATGATGTGGCAAAGATCTAACTCTCCTGAAATTTTATGTCATTTGTGAGGTACACAACTGTATTTTTCAAACCAATGGGAAAATCAAGATGATTACATTATTTCTAAAAATGAATTAAATTTCACACAGTAATTTATAAATCATTTTTATATTTATTTTATTGATACGCTACACTAATAATATAAAGCTATTTAATTCTAGAATTCAAGATAATGATGTAGGTTTAAAATGCATTTCTAAAGTAATTTACTCAGTACTAATTCTCATAATATTTTCAGAATTTAAGAATCACAACCAGGGGCTGGAGAGATGGCTGGAGCTTAAAAGTGCTGGCTGTTCTTGCAGAGGACCCATGGTTTGTTCTCAGGACCCACATGGAGGCTAACAACTGTCTGTAACACTAGTTCCAGGGGATCAGATGCCCTCTTTTGGCCTCCATGGGCACTGTACACATGTGGTGTACTTACATCCAAGGAAATACTCATACACATAAAAAATAAATAAATAATTCACACTCAAATTATTAAACTTTTGAAGATATTAAGTGATTCTGTAAAGGAAAATAAAGCCATATTAGATATAAAAGTACATCAGTCTCACAAAAGATGATATAGAGATTGCAAGTAAGCATTTGATGAAAAACTCAGCACTGAATTATTAGGTAACTGGAACTTTTAAAAAGCATCAAGGTTATACTAAATACTCATTAAAGTGACTAAAATACAAACTGCTAATAATACCAAATGCTGGCAAAGATGAGGTGCAACATTTGGTGGGAATAAAAAATGGTATAGCCATTTTGGAGAACCATCGAGAGGAAAAAGAGTCTCATAGTTTTTTACAAAGCAAAACATATTCTTGCTATATGATCCAGGAAACACACTCCTTGATATTTTTCCAAATGAGTTGAAAACTTGTGTCCATTAAGATACAAAACTGTGCACAAACATGGCAACTTTAGTCACTGGGAGAAACCAAGATGTTCTTTACCAGGAAAGTGAATACACAAACACTGGTACATGTAAACAATGGACTATCATTAGGGATGAGAAGAAATGTGATATAAAGTTCTGAAAATATTTGGCATAAGCTTAATTGCATAATGTAAAGTGAAAAAACAGAGCCTAAAGAAACAATCCACTATGCAATTGCAAAGCATGACACCCTGAAAAAGGTAAAATTAAGGAAGCAGCAATTAGAATTAGGGACTGGGACATGGTCAATCGGTAGGAACAGGAGAAATTCATGGAGATAAAACTGTTTCTTATCATACCTGAATGCTGAGTGCACAACATTGTGCACTGGGCAAAATACTCAGAACCATGCAGCATACAGTAAGCATTATTGTAAACTGGGGTTACAAGTAAGTAGTTATAATACTGACTCATGAAATATACAAACTTGCCGCAATTGCAAGACACTAATATTAGAAGAAACTGTATGGTGGCTCTCATGCATGAACTTACTGTCTTTCTGCTCTATGTTTATGCAGTAAAACTAACTGGAAAATTAACTAGTATTTATTAAATAAATCAGTACCATTAGTCTTAACAATTAGTATTTAGTAAAATTCATATTTATTAAAAATGATACAAAGCTATAAATTTATATTTTCCAGAAGAAGACATTGAAATGGACAACAGGCATATGAAAAATGTTCATTAACATCGGGGAATGCAATTCATACCAAATGCTGTATCACCTACATCAGTCCAAATGCTATTGCCAAAAAGATAAAAGACAAGAGTGAAAGGGAATGTTGTGGAAAAAGGAGAACCCTTCCATGCTTTCTGTGTGAGTAGAAATTAGTGCACATATAGAGAAAACATATGAAGCGTCTCCAAAAATATAAATATAACTACAATATAGTTAAAGCAGTCTCACTCCTGGGTATATATTCACAGGAAATAAGTTCAGCTTATCCAAGAGACATCTGCAATTCATATGTCTTACCGACAAAATCCAAAACATGAAGAAAATGTGATACATGTACACAGGAAAATATTCATTCATAAAAAAAATGAGCAGCCACAAATGGACTGAAGATCATTATATTAAGTGAAATAAGCCAGACACAAAAGTACAAGAACCACATGATCCCACTGAAATGTAGCATCTAAAGATGTTTATCTGACAGAAGCTGGAAGTAGAATGGAGGCAGGGAAGAATCGGGGAGGGAGCAGTGGTGGAGGCTGGTCAACAGGTAGCAGGTTACCGTTATACCAAGGCAAGAAAGTGTGCTCTGCCACTGTACAGAAGGACTGTGGAAATCAGTGACTGTACAATTAAAAAAGCTACAAGAAATGGCTTTCCACATTTGTGGTGGTTTGAATGAAAATGTTCCCCATAGGCTCCAAGTGTTTGGACATTTTGCCCTCAGATGCTGATGCTGTTTAGGGAGGTCTTAGAAGGTGCGGCTATCCTGCAGGAAGCATGTCACTGGGGGTGAACTTAGAGAGTTCTTAAGCCTTGCAAGATCTCCAGTCACTCTCTTGCTTCTTCTGCCTGTGTGATGATGTGAGAGCTTAGTTTCTGCTGCTCCTGTTCTAGCTACCTCCAGCCACCATGCCTCCCTGCCATGACAGACTGTAAGGCCCCTGGAACCATAAGCTCAAATAAACTCTTCCTTCTATAAATTGCTTGGGTCAGTGTTTCTTTTTGGGGGGGGGAGTCTTTTGTTTGAGACAGGGTCTCCCTGTTGCCCCAGCTGTCCTGGAACTCACTATGTAGACCAGGCTGGCCTTGAACTCACAGAGATCCGCCTGCCTCTGCCTCCTGATTAGAGGTGTGCGGCATCAAACCCAGCAAGTCAGTGTTTTGAATCTCAGCACCCACGAGCATTGCACCACAACACAGGTGCACTTACCTACATGCAGGCAATACACTCATACACATAAAATAAAAACAAATAAAATATTATTTAGAAAAAGGAAAATAAAAATCAAAGATACTTATCCTCTGTAAATCTCACAGATTACAAACTAAATTCAGGTTTCTCCTATTTTATGTTACAATTTTATTTTACAACACATTAAAAGAATGAAAGAACACCATCAATTTACCTTGTCCTATATGAGTACAGGATTTAAAGGATAACAGTGTTACTGCAACTATTTGTAAATTTATTTAAAACTGGTCAGCAAAAATTCTGTTAAAAAGAAGTTCACATATGAATGACAAAACTCTAAGCTTTTAATTAAAATTTTATTTTATAAATAATTTTCAATTTTCTTCATCTACTCCCTGATAGCATTAGTAGTCAATACATACAGTGCTTTAACATTTTTTGGTCATCTGTATAAAGTATAGCTGATCTAAATTAACAAGTATGCATGTCCTTTTAACTCTCAAGTCTCAAATCTCAAGACAGGGTTAATACGTGGTGATAAAGAAAAGCAAAATGCAACAAAAGATACTTGAGTCATGAATGGGGTTATAAATCCATTTTTTTCTAGTCTCAATGCCATCATTTCTTTTTTCGCATTTTTTTGTGATGGACAAATCAATAAAAATGTGATTGATATTGAAAGTGTAAAACCCTAAGCAATGCTCCATTGTGTCATAATGGCTGTTCCAACAGTGTAGAAGCACAGTGGTCTGCATAGAGTTTAAGACTTGGCAAGTGTTTAAGTTCCTTACTCTAGCTGTGTCATTTTTATTTGAGAGTCAATTATGATAAAATAAGTTCATTAAAAAAGTAAAATAATAATAATTCTGATGTCTCAATATATAGAAATAAGTTTGCATGCAATTCGGCATACAAAAGTAAACTAAAATATGTAAGTATATAAAAACAATTTTATATTCCATATAATGAAAATGTCTAAAAGACAGGAAACATAACCAAGATAAACACTATCTAAATTGCAGGCTTACCTGGTTAGTTACACATAGAGTGCTCAAAGGACTATATATACATTCTAAAAATAAGCCCTATAACAGGAACAATATTTCTAATGATATTTTTGTTGAATCTTTGAAATTTTCATACAGTATTCTGATCAATTTCAGAACTCTCCCCCATGTCCTCTCAGATTCACCCCACCTCCTTAGCCATCCTCTCTTCATGTTCTATTATTTTTTTAAAGTGTTATAAAGTATATTTCATTTTCCCTAAATCCTTTTAGGTGTGGGTCAACCCCTGGAGCCTGGACAAACTACATACCACCACACCCTGAAAGAAAACTGACTTTCTCTCTTCCTTAGTAGGACCTGAACTTGCCCATTTCCCCATCCATCTTGAGATTGTTTCCTGGCTTGTACAGTGCATACCAGCACTGTGGGTTCATAAGTGCAATTACCCTTGTGTGTACGGAAAGCACTCCCTCCTAGTATTTATTCACCTCTTACAGTTTTCCCACTCCCTCTTCCACAATGATCCCTGAGCCTTGGGCAAAGAGGGTGTGATATAGGTGTCCCATTTAGGACCAAACACTTGTAGGAATATAATTAATTTTTTTTCTTCCAATCTGTGGTTATCCTATCAATATTTTAGCTATATTTTTCAAAGTCCAAAAGCTTTTAAATTTTAGAGAAGTTCAAATTATCAGCTCTAAAATTTGGTTCTATTGTTAATTTAAGATTAATTACAGTACGTTGTGATATAATATATTGTGTTCATTTGGCCTTGGACCGTAAACCATTTGTGTCAGCCCCATTTTAAATGCACACAGAAACGTTATCATCATTGCAAAAAGTGTGAATATTAACAGTTTCTTTTCTGGGATCTGAAGTCTGTTCATGACTTCTAAGCAAGTTCTGGCCTGAGTAACACACACTGAGTTTTATAAATGTATGAAATATTTTGAAATTAAGTCTTAATAAATTCTCCAAATTTTTATTCAACATTATTTTGATTATTTTTGGTTCCACATTTTTCCATATATGTGTACACACACACACACACACACACACACACACACACACACCCCAGCAGGATGTTTGGGGCAGGAATTATAACGAATTTTTAACTTAATTTTGGAAGAAATGACTCTTTGGCAATAGTGGATCTTTCAATACATAATCCGGGACTCAAACCTAGGTCCTCTGCAAGAGCAGTCAGTGCTCGTAACCATTGAGCCATCTCTCCAACCCAAGTGTTGTCTTTTTTTTTTTTTCTGTTCATTTTGAGACAGGGTTTCCCTGTAGCCACAGCTGGCCTACATTCAGTATGGAGACCAAGTTGGCCTGGAACTCACAGGAATCCGACTGCCTCTGCCTTCCATGTGCTGGGATTATAAAGGCATGCACCACCATGCCCAGCACAACCACCTGATTTTTGACAAAAGAATCACAAATATACCCTGGAGAAAAGACACCATATTTTTAATTTTTGTGTGTATGAGAATTTTGTGTGCATGTTTTTAAGTGCACCCATACATACAATACCCATGGAGGCATTAAGAGGGAGTTGAATCTGCTGGAAACGGAGTTGCAGACAGTTGTAGCCACCATTTGCATACAGGGAACTCAACTCAGGCTCTCTTCAAGAGTAGCCAATACTCAATAGCTGAGCAATCTTTCAAGCTCCAATTTTAGTTGTGATAAAGATATTTGACAATTCCTTCAATCAGCAAAAGGAGGATTACGTGACTATTAATCTATTTGTGGGTTGCAATAAAACAAATAAAACAAAAATGCAAAAAAATTTGTATATAGTATGAAGAAATTTGGAATGTTTTTAATCAAATTTTTGTGATTTTCATACCGTATAATTTTATGGTATTTAGAGCCCCTCCCCTATCAGCACCTCCCCTTATTGCCTCCACCTGATTTTTAAGACCTAATAGAATCTAATATAAACCCCAAATCTCCTTCAGTATGGGTCTATCCACTGGAGCCTAGTTAACCTACCAAGATTCCCATGCTTGAAAGACACTCTCTCTGCCCCTATCAGCAGTCATCTTTTACCACAGTTTCCTGAGGTGGGGTTGAGGCTTCTTACCTGCTTCCTCATCTCTATGATGGGATATTGTTTTCTGATTTAAGCTTGTATGGGACATGTGCAAGCTGTCACCATTGCTGTGAGCTCATGTGAGTACCTGACAAGCTGTCAGTAAAATTGTCTCCTTGTGGTCATCTACCACCTCTGGCTCTTAGAAGCTTTCCACCCCCTTTTCCACAATGATCCCTGAGCTGTGGGAGACAGAAGTTTAATATAGGTGTCCTATTCAGGGATAAGCACTCTGCAGCCTCTTGTTCTCTACTTGTCAGCCAGTTTGGGTTTTTGTGTTAATCACCATCTGCTCCATAAAGAAATTTCTCTGGTAAGAGTTCAGAGATGCATTAATATTAAGATTCAGTTTAATATGATAACTCTTTAGTAGAATACTTGTATTGGGCTCTCCCCTTTGTTCTGTGAAGTGTCTAACCTCAGTTTTCTAAGCCTGATATTAATGTCAGGTATGAGATCCATCCTAAGAAGCAGACCTTAAATCTTTAAAGAGTAGTTGGTTATTCCCACAATATTTGTACTACTATCATACCAATGGACATATCTTGCCAAGCCAGTTTTTATTGTGGGTCACAGGATTCACAACTGGATAAAACTGATGATTATTTATTTCTTTTGGTAGCATGCATAACACCTTCCAGCACTACAAATGATAGCCAGGAGAGATGAGGCTCTGAACTCAGCACCAGCTTGATTTCTTCTTATTTATTCTATTGCTCATATATGTAGTATCTTAGCAGTGAAAATCTTAGATACATATGTTTCTATTTGAAAACTCAAAGAGGTCAAGAAACTAATAAATAGCCATTATTGGTTGTGAGGGGATGCTTCTTGGGTAGGGTGGTAGAATACAGTGATATGAGGATGGAAAGGGAAGCAATAGACTAGGGAGGGTTAAATGGGGTGGAAAATGGGAGGGCAGGGCAGACGAGGAAGTTTGGAGAGGAACAGTAACACTAAATGACTTTAGAAAAGACCATATGGAAACCTAGTACTACATAAGCTTCTTTAAATATATATATATATATATGTGTGTGTGTGTGTGTGTACATCATAAAAAGTGATTAAGGGGATGTATCTTATTGCAGGGGACATTGCCTTTCCTAGACATCATAGGCTAATGAAAACTAACCTCATCGACAAGAATGGTCTCCTTCTCTAAAAGCTATTGACCAGGGGTCCCATAGGCCCTAATATAGTAGTGGCTATTGCCTCTGCTCTTGATTACCCACCAGAACTAGATGGTTAGCATTATTTTAAGGAGAGTAGAAAGTTTTTTGTTCCAACAAGTCAACTATGAAGATAGTTTCTAAGTTTTAGATCCCCAAATCATAAAGAATAATGTGATTTATACCTGGTTGAATATTCATGAGCACATGGAAGGGTAAAAGTATTTGCATGAAAGGAATATTATGAAAGGATTTACTTATGGAGGATAAAAGCTGAAGATTAAAAGACTGAATGCAGGTAAGTTGTGTGGAAGGGAATGTTGAAGACTGTCTATAGTCATAAAAGTATAAATGTATGCATTACAGCACAAGGGCATTATCAAGACCTTTGAATGGTTACAGGAAATGAGAAATACAAGACAAAGGAAGATGAAATGTGGGAATTATACTCAGTAAGACACTAGTCATGGTGAGTATCCATGTCTTGTAAAGAAACAGTTGCACGCTTCTGTGGAGAAAATACTATCGGAAGCACACACCACTATATTCAATTCTAGTTATGACATCATGAAAGTTTTAACCTTTCACAAAGTGCTGATGACTTGGAAAGATAAATAAGAAGGATTTAGTTTAATCTAGCCCTACCTACAAAGAATAATTGGCATTGCCTCTAACTACTCCAAGAGAGCAGTGATTTTTTTGCTTTTAGTATTTCATTCGGTTTTTATTGTTTGAGATTTTCACACTTACATATAATATATCTTGGTCCAGTCTGTCTCCTTTCACTCCCCTCAAATTCCTCACCACCCCCTTTCTCTCCTGATATGGGCTCTTTTTCTTAAGCCCAGTGAGTCTACTTAGTGAAGCCTCTGTGTGTGGGGGTAAGTATAGGTAGCTTCTTGGAGACCCAAGCCCTGAAGAATACCCACTTTCACCCCCTCAGCAGCCACCAGTTGTCAACAGCTTCTCAGCTAGGGGTGGGATTCCATGTGCCTCTCTCCGACCCATGCTGGGGTTTTGGAGTAGCAATATTTTAACAAATATATAAGGCACCCAGAGAAACAGCTGCATTAAAGAGAGGAAAAGGAAAGCTTGTGACTGGAGAGATGGCTCAGTGGTTAAGAACACTGGCTGCTCTTGCAGAGGACTTGAGTTCAGGTCCAAATACCCACATGACAGCTAATAATCATCCATGACAATCATCCATAACTCCAGTTCCAGGGGATCCTATACCCTCTTCTGACCTCCCTGGGCTTTGCACAACATGGGTGCATTTACATATATGTAGGCCATACACTCATACACATAAAATAAAAATAATAAAAAGAAAAAGATAGGAAAGGTTTATATTTATTGCATTTCTTAGATATTGCCTGAGATCACTTTAATGCATGATCTTTTTTTTTTTTAGTTTCTTAAAGGTAATAAACATAAATATGCCTAATATTTTCAAATATTACAGCAAAATATTTGTAATCTCTAAAGTTCTGGGTAATGATATATTCCAAATGAAAAGAAAGTTTTTGTTTAGCTATATTTGAATATGCACACAAGGAAATAACATGACTTTGAAGGGTTTTATCTACTATCATGATTCTTCTATATACATAGAAAATATATCACCTTTTGAAGCATTATAATAAATATTTGTACAGTATGCTTTATATTTTATAAATCATGTTAAGTACTCATTGAAGACAGTAAAGGTAAGGGATTGACAGACATACAAATGATGATTAAGGAATCTGAAAATAATGCTTAGGTCTATAATTATATTAGGATTGACTCACAAATTATGCCAAGAATAATTTTGTACCTTAGCATGAATTTTACTAAATATCTTTAGACTTTTGTATATGACAAACAATGAGCAAAGGTGAAAAGTGGGTTTTCCCAAACTACATGTCCAGTCATTAGGACTCTCGTTAGCTCCTATAAATGCTCACGGCTATTATGAGAGACTCCCTTTCTAGTCGGAACTGAAGGGCTATTCACATAAGGAATTCCAGAAGTGCTGCGAAGTGATAATGGAGCCCAATTTACATCGCTGAAGCTCCAAACTTTCCTTAGTGAAAATGGAGTGAAATGCATTCATTTTCTTCTACGCAAGCTCTCTGCTAATGGCCTTGCTCAGCACTTTGGACAGTTGTTCATGTAAGCACTTTTTGCTGGAAAGAGGAGTCTGCAGAGAGCTGCGGCAGCTGCCTAATGCTCAGTTGTCCTTCTGCTGTGTGCGGATGTTCACTTACCACTACACGAACTTTACAGTCTGTTACTTCGGTCAAAGACAACTACTTTCTTTCTTTTTTTAATCTCAGAGAACCAGAAAGATCAAGAAGGGCCCTGAGAACAAAGTGATTTGGAGAAAAAGGAATTGGGGAATAGGTCACAGGAACACATTTTTCAAGCTGGTTTGAGTGTTGGCTGTTCTCCATGCCCACTGAAAATATGTGAAAAAGGAAAGAAGTGAACGGACGCAAAAGAGAAGCAAATGAACACATTTTTGTGTGAGTGAACACCTACTTTCTTATAGGTTTGATGTTAAGAAACTATATGAGAAGTTTATATTTGAAATGTTATCAATGGAACTGATGAGGTTTAGTTGGATAAGCGCACCCTCCATGTGGCAAGCTGGACTGGCTAGCAAATGGATAGATGCCCTCTTCTCTAGCCTCTTCCCCACTTACAGCAAATCGGTTAGACCCCTAAGGCTCTCCTCAGGAAGGGAAGGACAGAGGGAGACAGTCACTCTTCCCACTCAATTTATCAGCCTTAATTGCATGAGGGGTAGGGACTAAGGAGAGACACAGGGGAGCCAGAGGGGGAGGAGAGCACCTCGCCATCTTGGGCCATCAGCCACAGGTCTGGAAGCCTCTGAAATGTAGGGAAACAAACAAACAGCACTAGTGCTCATTCTTTGTAAGTAATGCCTCACTGTCATCATATTCTCTGTTAGTAATCCCAATAAATAATTTTAGTCCCGAAATTGTAGTTTGGCAGAATATTTTCTCAGTTTTGTTATAAGGACAGTGGGAGGAAGAAGTATAAATTGTTCTTGTACATAACTTTTAAGTAAGTAAATATGCGCATAGTGGAGGTTAACACTAAATTATATTTTTATTTACACAAGCATGGAAAATTTTAGATTATGAATCTGGTGAAGTAGTGTATGTGTGAGCTATAAATAATTATAATACCTAGGTTGTACACTCCTTTATTTATTAAGAAATAATAGCCTCATTACTGGTTATGTAGTTCACTAAATAATTTATTTTCAAAGCAAGAATAATAAATATTTTCCTTGCATGTTATGTTATTATTTTTATTTTTATTTTTTTAAAATATTTTATTTACTATTGTTATTTAATATGTATTAGTGTATTGCCTGGATGCATTTAAGTGTTGTGCAATGCCTCCAGAGGTCAGAGTAGGGTGTCAGATCCCTAGGAACTGGAGTTATAGATGGTTGTTAGCCACCATGTAGGTGCTAGGAGCTGAACCTGGATCCTCTGCAAGAGCAGCCAGTGCTCTTAATCACTGAGCCATCATCTCTCCAGCCCCACTATGTTGTTATAAGAAACACAAAATTCATATACATTTACTTTGAATATACTTTCTAGTAGGAAAATTGTGGGAATGACTTTTAGAAATATGAACATGCTTATTGTTTTATAAAACAAATAAGGGGGACCTGTGGGGATGACTTTTTGACAAACTGCTTTTACCTAACCTTGTAAGCAAGAAGTTACTCTTATGTTTTGAGATCTTTTAAAACTATCTCAGCTTTTTTATAATGTAAACAAACTTACTAGGCTTTGAGCTCTTGTTCTAATTTAAATGTTTAACTTTAATCCCTCATGACCCTTCTGCTCCCTTGACCAAAAATAATATATGTGAAGCAATGAGAATTATTCCATTTGTATTGCAAACAGGTGAGATTAAATTGATAACATCTGTTTGTGCCCTTGCATGCTGTCCTAGGTCAGTAGAGGTCAGAAAGGGAAAATTCCTGATAAGACAAATCTTGCCAACTTTCCTTCCCCATTTCATGCTGGATGTACTTTTTCAATAAAAAGAAAGGAAAACCTTTGTTTGAGAACACAGTTCTGGAAGAACTTTGATGGAACAGGTTCTCAGAGCAATGTGAGTCCCACTCAGTTAAAAATGAATGCTGAGAATTAAGCTGTAATTATTCATATATCTGTAATGTAGCATCCTACCACCACAGAAAATGATGCATTTTTTGTCTATAAATGCACAATTTATTCTTCTTTGCTTCTTTAAAAATAATTATGAGCCAGGCATGGTGGCACACGCCTTTAATCCCAGCACTTGGGAGGCAGAAGCAGGCGGATCTCTGTGAGTCTGGTCTACATAGTGAGTTCCAAGACAGCTAGGACTACAGGGAGACCCTGGCTCAAAAAGACCCCCAATAATAATAATAATAATAATAATAAATAATTATATATTCTCATGAAATATAAAATATTTAATATTGGCTAAAGAATCCTTGCATGGTATATCAGAGAGAAAAACTGCAGAGTCTGAAAAAAGGTCAGAATAAGATCTACTCTAACTTATATGGAAAGACTATATAGTTGACTACAAAGCAGAGAACTCTGGTTCCCCAAATGAAGGCTAGGGGAGACATATTTGCAAGGAAAATAGCTTAAAAGGTAGAAAGTTTGAGAAATGGTCTGCCCAGGTAAGTGTGATCCGATAATTCAGATAAGGCAAGTCAAGCCTTTCAGAATGCCCTTTCCCATCCCCTTCTCTCACTACAGCAGGGACTAGTAAGATGTACAGATGGTTTCCATAGAGGACCCTGGCTGTGCAGGAAAATAATTACAAATCTTAAAAATGAAAGAAAGGAAAGAATCCACTTCTGCTGTAAGGTGTACTTTATACTTTGGTTTAATATAAGTTGATGATATTTACTGTTAATAAAATAAATATTTTTAGCTTTCTGGAAAGAAATTTTAATTCTGTAGCACATGAGTGATAATTTTTGTATTGTAGGTAGTTTATTAATTTCCAATTACTAAGTAGAGGTGATTTTTCAGCAAACAGGAGAAAATTTGAGCCTAAAAATATAGCAACTAACAAGCCCTGTTAGAATGTATCCCCACCCAACCCATCAATGTTGGCAATTTACAGCTTTCCTAAACCAGAAGACATCTCCATTTGGGTTTTAAGAGAATTTTGAAATGATGAATAAATTCTTCAAATAATCAATGAGTTTCAAAACAGTAAGATTCTACTGAATGTAAGTTTGCTTAAGGCAGTTCCTAGAACAGGAGTGGTAACAAGGGGAAAAGCAGGTATGCGGAACACCCCTTCCAAAGTAAGCATGTCATCTTCAGAGTTTTACTCCTTTTCTATGCTTCGAAATAGCTTATATGGCATTGCCATTCCCTGAAAATTTTCATTATAAATTGACAGATTGTAATTGCTTCCATTTATGTTCCTGGAAGTGATGGAATGCAATACACTTGGGATGCTTAAATCAAGCTAACATCCAGCACCACAAATAGACCAATTTTGTTGGAAATACATTTGAAATGTATTCTCTTAGGAATTAAAAATATTTAATAACATAATTATAACCACACATGCTATACAGTAGAGCTCAGAAATCTTGCTCCTTCATTTCTACTGAAATTTTATATAGTTTGACCCATTCCTGTTTCTCTTCAGGTTCTGGTAACTAGCTTTCTAATCTCTGTTTCTGAGCTGAATTATGTTAGATTCCACATATAAGTGAACTTATTTAGTATTTATATGCCTGGCTTATTTAACTGCTTGCAGACAAATTGGAAAACCTGAATTCAATCCCTGGGATCACATGCTGGAAAGAAAGAACTGACTCCTGGAAACTGTTCTTTAACCTCCACAACAGTGCTGTGGCCCCTGAGTCCTTACACACACACACACACACACACACAAAACACTTAAAAAACAAATTTATGCTCAGAAATTTTCCCAGGATCAGGAATCCATTTGACAATGTGTGTCTATTTGTTTATTATCATGTAGCTCTATTACATATACTACATATATAGCACTATATACATCTATGTGCATAGGTGAGTATAACTAGCCCACCAATATTTGACCTTTAAATTGATTTCAAATTCTCAGTATGAGATAAATTATATTGTCTCTAGAATTGATTGGAAACAACTTAGAAAGGTGCCAATTCATGATTTTAAAGTATAAAGATGCAGAGATGTATAAAGAAAATATAAATGCAAACTCCCTTTTAAATGTGATCGGTTTGGTTTTCAAAATGCAGAAAAGCTTATCATCCCTGTACTACTAAGACCCATGATAACTTATATATGGCTTGAGGCCTCAAAAACATTATGAGTTATCTTTAATTACTAAAATAAAAGCATTCCTGTCTGGTTATTATTTCTATGCTGTCAGTCATTTAACACCCTTGTGGCAGAGACTGCTAATTGCTATCACCAATATTCATTTTCCCTCCTTCCACATAAATGAGCATTAAGATTGACTACATGGCCTCCAACTATGACATATGTAGTCTCTTTTTTGCCAAGTTGGGTCACATAACAAATTTTTGACAAGCGTCTAGAAGCAGAATTGAAGCACGCAGTCTCTTCTAAGCCATGCCTTTAATAATGATTATAAGAATCATGGTTGGTGCACGAGCATAAGGAAACAGAGACTTTCAGGCCACTGGAAACTTGTTCATATGAGCTTTCACCAATACTGACAGCATGCACAAGACCCTTGCTGACTCAATCAGACAAAAACCCAGCATGGAGTCAAGAAAATTGGCAGCAGGCCCTAACCCTAGCCAAGAAAACTGTTGGTTAACAATGACTGTGGGGTGAAGGAGAGTAGATCTTCTTTAAGGGCTCTAAATAGGCCAACTAGACTCCAGTGGATGAACTTGCAACAAAGCAAACCTGGATAGAAATGCTTTACCAGATAGGACTTAACATATACGATAGAATACCTGAAATCTGGTGGTGGTGACTATAGGGGGTGGGGATGGGAAAAGGGGTCTAAATTTGACTAGGATGTAGTATATGAAATTCACAAAAAATGCAATAAAATATTTAAAATGAAAAAACTGACATACAGATTCTTCTTCATCCTTTTTGTAGGCAATAAGGTGGGTACTGGTTAATTTCCATCAGAGTGATGAGGCAACAAAAGAAATAAAAAAGTTTAGTTTCCCTGACATCTTTGGCCTGTCCCTAAATCACCTACATGAAGAATTCCATGACAGAGAAATTGTTTATATGGTTCGATTCAATGTACTTTAAAATTCTTTGACACTGTTGCCTAGCCTATATCCTAACATAACTTTTGGTGAAAACATTCTGATATATATATATATGTGTGTGTGTGTGTGTGTGTGTGTGTGTGTGTATGTATATATTCGGAGAGCACATAGGGATGTCAGAGGACCACTTTGTGAATTTAGTTTTATGTATATATTCATGATTATTCTCATATTTGCATAGCAGCCAACAGAGTCAAGGGCATCTCAGAACAGGTACAACAACAAACTGTCAAACTGTCATTAGGTTTTTCTAAAATCCTGGGTGATAAATGCAATTATTTTATATGTAAAATATGAACTAACATGATTATATACCCTTGCACACATATACACACATGCAAATATTAGACTGTATCTCATTATATAGCCTCAAACTTGTACTCTAACTGCCTCCACATCTGGAGTTCTGGGGTTACAGATCAGCTCCTATTATTTCTATGCTTGCCCTCAAACAGTATCCTTTGGTGATTACATCAAGCAGTGCTATTTAAAACTGCAGTAACTTAAAGAAAGTCTCAGTCATTCATCCACCCCATCTTCTCTTAGAGTCCTTCAAACAGATTGTTGGATGTTTTACCTTGAATTCCTTCCTTTAAAACACTGAGTTTTGATGACATGAGAATCACAGACTAGACGGACTATATTCAAAGGCCTTCCCAGGATGCATGAAATTCTTCTTCCATTATTTTTTTTAAACAGGTCCCACTATGTAGTCCCATCTGTCCTGGAACTCACTACGTACACTAGTGTAGTAGATCTCACAGAGATCCACCTGTGTCTGCCTCCAGAATGGTGAGATTAAAGGCATGCAACATCACGCCCAGCTTGGGTGTATAAACTTCTTAATGGAAAAGCAGGTTTTTATCCATGACTGTTCTACATCCAACATGAAAACAGAATTGAGATGGGAACATTGTTGATGCATTTGAACATGGAGCTGTTTATTTTGCTTCTGCTTTGACTTTCTGGATTCCTAGAATGGTATGGACTATATTTGTTCCACTAAGCCTCTTCTATTGTATCATTCCATTAAAATTTGTCAAATTATCCACTATCTAATGAGAAATATTTTGCGGCACTAGAAATATTCACTGTATTAGAGCCAACATCTGGTGGACATGATGATGTATACCTGCAATCCCAGCATTCGGGAAACATGGCCAAGAGAACTGACACAAGGCCAGTCTGATCTACAAAGCAAGCTCCAAGTTAGCAAGACTGGCCGAGCCCACCCTTTGTGTTCTTTCCTTGGTAAATGATTTTAATTCCTTTTGGGGAAAATAAAGCAAACATAAATTTTAAAAAGAAATTATTCTCAAGAGTAAGAGGATTTTGGGATATTTAGAAAATATTTCATTAATACTTAGAGAATTTCCTTTTTTTATTTGTTAATGCTATTATGTCTCACAATAATTTTTTTAAAAAAGAAAAGAAAATGAGAATGTAAAAGATGTTAAAAGGATATGGTAATGGAGATATTTTCAAAAATAGAAAAAAATTAGAAAGCCTATGCAAGTGATGAAGGTCTGTTTAGTTTTGTTATATGTAAAGGATGAGACAAAAATAATATACACATAATCTCAAAATGTCTATGGTAATAGTTTAGTCAACTAGTTTAAGAAACAAAATATAATTCTAGCCAATGTTTATCTGAGACTATTTGGCTCTTTACCTAAGCACATGATAATTAAAAGTATCAGACTGGTGGAACTAACCTTACTGGATGTTTAACAGCCATACATTAAGGCCTATACTAATGTGGTCAGAGGGACTTAAAGAACAGTTTTTGTCTCTTGCCCTCCAAGGTCAATCAAGTTCCAGGAGACTATGGAACATCTTTCAAAATGTCCTGTAAGTGTGGTGAGACACCTGTTCTCTTGTTCAGGAGGACATGGAGACCCCATGAGATGCACTCGAACCAGTGTCCAGTCTACAAAGAAGAAGGTCAACTTAGAGGAAACATCTCATTCATGCTTCCAAATAAAGCCAGATATGGTCGAGCAGGACCTTTGACTTATCTTCACATAGATGGAACTGGTAAAAGAAAGGAGCCAGGAGCTCCTCCCAAGACCTGAGGAACAGATCCTCAAATGACCTTAAGTGTAAAAATAAATTGATCTATTTGGGTCAACTGTATGGTCTTAAATACCCCAAAGGAAAGTATAACCAAAGAGTAAAGTCATCACTATACTTCTTTAAGTGTTTAAAGGATTAAACTTCCCAGACATTAGGCTTAAGTCTATATAAAGTTATTTAGATAATTATTTCTCATTGATGATTTTTTTCCTAACCAGAAAGTGCTGCTCAGATATAAGACTTCAAATCTTTGTATCCAATACTGTAGTGCCCACCTGTAGCTAAGGGAGACAACCAGCTCTTGTTCTAAAATGATGGATAAATTTGTTCTCTATCTTGAAACCTTTGAGAGGAAACTGACACTGATTCTAACCACTCCAACAGCTATCGAAATACCTGAAAGCAAATCCTGAATCCATCACTCTAGAATCCAGCCGTGGAAGGCAAAAGAAAAATGAGGAGGAACCCAATAGAGGGATGCTTTTGGAAGCCCTTGTCAAGAAATTCCACTGGACTCTCATATAAACATTTGAAAATTTTCCCTTTTCTGACTTTTTTCTAGTTCCCTGTCTAGAACTTGCAAGGACTTTCTTTTCCCCTTAGTGATAAGAGTTATGAAATTTGGGAGTCTTTTAGATAGACCCACTGAAGGGGTACTCCCTATCAGCAATTTAGGTAACCCCTTCAGAGGATGGTGTGATAAGAATAGGAAGTAGGAATTGGCTAGGCAGTTAGGGTAAAAAGACCCAAAGAAAAGTAGCCAGTTTCTTGGCTAAAAGTCAAAATGTCCTTGGAACTGTTAACAACATACTCTTTTCCAAAGGCCAAAAATGTCAAAAGTATTTGAGAGCTTATATATAATCCTTAAAAGATTTTAGGGTTACCTCTTCAGAGGGGGGAATGTTAGAGTAGCCAAAAACCCCATAAAAACAAAAAATGAAAGAAGGAAAAAAAGAAGAGAATTTCTTATGCAATGTGTTTTGATATATCCACCTCCCATAACACCCCATCTCCTCCCAGACAGACACCCTTTGCTACCTGCCCAACTTTACTTAACATTTCAGTGGCTTTTAGCAACATAACCACATTTCTTGATACTAGAATTTCTCTAAGATCTGCATTTACTTTCCTTGCACTGTACATGCATATACAGCATAATATACAAATTCCAGGTGGGGTTTGTGACGGGTGGGATTGGGCAGATGCCTCTGGGTACAACAGTACCTCAGAGTTCAGGCACTGAGGGCAAGACTGAGGTGGTGTATAACAAGGGCTCTGGACCCTGCTCAATGAGGTCAGAGAATTTTGAATAATGCCTATCATTTCAAAAACTTATCTTCACTGTTCTGTGTGTTATGGTGCTAGTAATGCTAATTGTAATTTGCAGTATTGGGTCCATACAACTAGCAATTATCTCAGAAGTACTCCTAGAAAAGAGAGTTTTAATTAGAAAATATTTTTCTTCAATAGTATGGAATAAAACACAGGAAAGCAAATATAATCTAGCAGAAGCTATCCCTGCCTAGACAAAGGTGTGTTTCAGACTAAAAAAACGTGGTCTTATAAAAGGTTCCTGAATGGATGTGCTGTGAGTCACATCATACTTAAGCCACCAACTAATTCCCCATAGCCCAAGGCATCCTCTCACATTGATTTATGATGATTATCCTGTATCACCTGCTAAACTTTAAATAACCATGCCTCCTAGACAAATTGTTTTCCTTTTTCTTATAAAAATATTTCTAGACCCAAGATTCTTTTTCTTCTTATTCAGTATTCAAAATTTGAGCTTGGGAGCTTCAAGTATCATTGGAATCATTCATTATGCACTTTCATTTTCACAAGCATCAATATTCACAGAAATTATTAATTTTCAGGATGATTTCTTTGAAAAGCATCCTATTCTCTTGTACCCTTCTTTCTTTGACTTTTTCTCTCCTACCCTATCCCCCAAATTCCTCTTACTTCAGATGTTTTGATCTCCTTACAGAGCTAGCAAGATTGTTCTTTAGTTTTATATTAAAACTACCTGCTGTTGTCTGGTCTGGTTTTCTATACAAATATAAATGCAAATAGTTTTAAGTATTGGTACTGCAGGTCTGTGGCCAAATGCCACAATATTTAACACCTGCTCCTTTGCTGGATGTACACTATTTGGAACAGTTCTACCAAAATTATTTTTACTATCATGTTTTCATATATTCAGATACTAGAAACCTTACATTTAAGAGAAGATTACAAAGCTCTAAAATATATAAGACGAATGAATGCACTTGAAAAATATTAATGAAATGAAAGCATAGTATATTTTATTAGTTTTCACGACTGTTACCTCAATTACAAAAATACAAATTTAAGTGTGCATAGTAGCTTTGAGCCCAGGATCTAAAAGCTGTGGCTGCTTAGTTTTCTCCCACTTAGCTTTGAGCTTTTAGTAATATTCTGGGGATTTCAAAGCATTATTTTTTTGCCTCTACAAAATCCTGGCATCCTCTTTTGCAATCATACAATGTATGCACTCTCTAAATAATTCTCTGTTTTCTAAAGGAGTTATTGCTTTAGGCTCTAGGATCTTCACATTGAACAAGGCACAAAGAGAAAAAGACCCTACACCTGGGCCATTCTGTTCAATCATTTATTTTCAAGAAAAACAGAGAAGACAGGAAGAGGAGGGGTGAACACATTAGCAAGCAAAGTACATATTTTTCTATATAGGAAAAACATAGCCAGGATTATTTTCTATAGCACATACCTTTGTATGTTAAAAACTCTGTTGTCAAAAACATGAGACTTTTATTTTGTAAATATATCACAGTTAATGTGACTTCCAGAAATGTAAAAATATGTAACCCAGCAAGAAAAATAATTATTTATAACATTCATTACCATTTGTGTAAATAAGATTTGTGGGTTTTGTTCAATTCCATGTATCCTTTAAATACTAAAACAATATGCCAAAACTTTTCAGAATATTTAAAATAAAACATGATATTATAAAATGACTCCAAAGACTTCAAGAACATTCTTTCAGAAGGGCATTACACACAAAAGTTAGCAAGTAAAGAAAGTTAAAGAAATATTGAAAAGCTCTGTATAGTCAATGAATGTTATGATCTTTCATACTTCAAAGTCATCTTATATATTAACATAATAAACATGAAATATACAAAATATATAAATAGTATATTATTCCATCAGTATCTCTGAATCATATTTTAATAACTATATGCTATAGTTCAGTGAATTCTACGTCTAATGTCTTATGATGAGGAGTCAAGAATCTCCCAATATGTTTTCCCTGCAGGTTGTATATTGAGACTATGAAATTAATATGTCCACGTGTTTTCATGATTAGCATGTGACATGGTGTCAGAAATTGTAATTATATGACATGCAAGACGTAGTTCCCATTTGATATAACTTCATCCAAATGATATGAAGTCTTGAAGTCCATTCCTCCTTTCCAATTATAATTTAAAAGATTTACTCCCACTAGAAGAGTTCTAGATTATGCTGAATAGGGAGCTAGGTACATGTGTTTCAACCAAATGTGTTCAGAATTTTCATAAAAATTAATGATATAAATAAGTATACAGAACATTTTTATTTGTGAGAATGCATATATAGAGATAAACAAAACTAGGATTCAAAAAACCTTCATTTCAGATATGTCAGAGAAGTTCACATATATAATCAAACATTAAAAATTTATATATACATAGTGTGTGTGTATATGTGTGTGTGTGTTCAGAGTTTTCACTTTTTAATATTTGGTCAAACAAAATACATCTTTTGTAAACAAACCCAGCACAAGAACAACAGAAAAGGGAATAAAAGCAAGAAAAAAGCCAGGGCTGCCCTTGTTGGGCGTCAGGGTCAGGCTGCCCTTGTTGGGCGTCAGGGTCAGGCTGCCCTTGTTGGGCGTCAGGGTCAGGCGTCATGGTCAGGCTGCCCTTGTTGGGCGTCAGGGTCAGGCTGCCCCTTGTTGGGCGTCAGGGTCAGGCTGCCCCTTGTTGGGCGTCAGGGTCAGGCTGCCCCTTCCTTAAAGGAAATGGGGTTTTTTACCCTTAGACATCAGCATGGGTTCCTAAGTACCAGAATTGGATATGGACAGAACCAGCCCTGAAAGGCTTAAGTGTCTTTGCGTAGTGCATTGGCTCATGGATTCTGTGCACATGGGACTGCTTTGAATTTTAATTTGCACAGACCCAAGCAGACTTGTGGATAGAAGTTTCCTCCTCTACCAAGAAATGGCATATTATCACCAGTGCCAATGGACGCAGGGTCCTGCTGTGACAATCAACAATGTTGGCTATAACTCCCAGGTGGTTAGAATTGCAGAGCTCCAAGTGGTGCCATGCAGAACTGGTGTAGAAAATGGTACATAGAACTGGGGCCAGCTGCTGAGCATAGCAGTAGCCACTTAGGGCCTCTGCCACTGAGCATAAAAACAGCCTTGTTGGATTGAAGATATATGTGCAGAAAAAGTGCTGGTGTAAACATGCACTCCAGTCACAGTGGGGAGAGCTCCAGCTTCTTGGTTAAGATTTCCCACAATTGGCATGCAAGCTCCAGGCTAGCTCTGTTGCCAGAGAGAAGCCTGGCCAATTGGGGCAGCTCTCAGATGGGCAGCCAGCCCTCAGTTTCTCAAGGCAACTTACCGAAGGCAGGTCCTCTAGTTAGATGCACATAACCCACCAACCTGAGGGCTCTGATGCCCTGACCACAGAGCCCAGGACGCCTACCAGCTCTAGCTGCTCTTAAATTCTGTGAAGCTCACCTTCCCAGCAGTTTCCTCATCCAACTCAGTCCCAAACTAGTGGATATAAATGTCAAGGGTAGATGTGTCTGATTTTGCTAGGATGGGCCAACTAGACCTGTCCCTCCTCATTGTCATTTGCCCCAAGGCCTCTGAAATCAATGTAGTAACATGGTTGGGACAGAACTGGAGTGAAAAGCCACTCCTAGCCTGTCCTGGTGGCTTTGGCCATGCCCCCTTAGGCATCTTTCTCACATTTGTCTTGCTAGAGTGCTGTGGGAGTCATCAGCCACTTTGGAATTTCAGAGAACTCATCAGTATAAAACTCCAAAGCTGACTGTAAACCACCCTTAAAAATAGGGTAAGAGGTGGCATTATGGGTTGCAGGTGGCCATTGTGCCACTGCTGGGGGCTTGAAGATTGTTTCCTGAGAGACGCTTATACTGTGGGTCCTTTGAGCAAGCACTTGGCTCTGCATGTACTGTGTCCTCAGATCTACTCATGTCACAGGAGAGAAAAGACACAGCCTCACTGTGCTCCTGGAGCAGCAGAGACACCACCAGCAGAACCCATGTCAAGTCCTCATAGGAAAGGAAGCATAATCAAGGACCCCCTTGCCTCCCTCCAAAACAGAATGCCGGTGTTCAGCAGCTTGCCTTAAGTACTCAGAGCTCCTACTCTCCTTCCCCAGGCACAAACAACACTGTGGTTCTTGTAACAGGCCACATATCTGTCCTATTGCACTGAAAAATCTGAAGGAGAAACCCAATGAGATGTCTGGGGAAGTGGCTGGACAAATCCACTGTAGGGGCCACAGCACATCAAACAGGACTGGAGGGTTGAGGCGAGGCGTGCATTGGTTAGAACTGTGTTACACATCTGCCCTCCAACTTCAGTGGGCTTCCACTTCTGGTACCACCAGTAGCAGTTCACAGTTATTTCCTTGAAAATGCTATTTCAGAAATTTCCTGAGCTTGCTCTCGCCTCTAATTCACTCTCGTGTCTCGAGTTTGGAGTCAAGGTTGCAGTAGGCCCCTCCCACCTCACAAACACAGTTCCAGAGCTGCCTTTTGAGGGGCAACTTGACTAGACCCCATACGGGCTGGTGGGCAGGTTTATGATGAAGTCCATGATGTTAGTGAGTGCAATGAGACCCATATCCCTGCGCTTAGCCCACCAATCCCATCAGCTTCGTAGCCATAATGAAGTATTGCCATAATGAGGTTCACATCATAGTTCCCATTTCCCAGCAGGCTTTTCTTGTGTGGTGTCACCATAATGTTTGGAGACAACCTCTGAAAAGGTCCTGCAGTGTTTCCCTGGAGAAGGTTGTTATCCTGGAAGGCACTGCTGTCCTGGAAGTCCTTGCTATCTTGGAAGATGTTAAGGGCGTGGAGGGAGCAGAGCTCCCTGTGCTGTTTCTCATGGTACCTGGGGGGCAGGGGCGGCAGCTCCACGGTTTCAGATTTGACTTGTCTCTTGTCGGTGGCAGGAAACTCAAGTTTTTTTGATTTAGGTTCCAGACAGAATCGAAAATGCCCCACTCTTCCCTCCTGAGGAAGGCCGAGGCTTCTCTGTCTTCAGATTCCAGAGGTTCACCTTATTCTCTGGGGTCCATGATTTATGCGTTGTCACTGGGAGAAAAGGTTGGAATCAAAAAGGAAAAAAGAAAATCACCTCTTCAGTCTTCTCGACAGAAAAAAACAAAAAAAAAAAAAACTAACTTTTAGAATAGTTTATTTAGCCACCACTTTCAAAGTGCAGAATTAAAAAATTAAAAAAAAATCACGTAAAATGTAAGATTCCACCCTTTCCCTCCCCAACCCTCCCACCCCCCTTGAAAAACACACTTTCTTGGTTGTGTTTTTCTCCCTGCAGATGCCAGCTAGGCCTCAATGCAGGATGGAAGAGTCCAGTGGGTCACATCTCTCCTTTTCTTCCACTTCCTTAGAATCGCGACGCTCCTGATGTCCAAGATAGGGCCGAGGTGCTGAAGAGACGCCAAGGGTCAACAGCCAGCAAGGGACGGCTGGTGAGGGGTCTCGGGCAGCTGGGGCGTCAGGGGCATCAGGGGTGCAGCTTCATGCTTTCCTCAGGGGCCCCGGCCAGGCAGAGGGCTGCAGAGGCCCTGCGGACTCTGCCTTGGCTCTGTGCCCAGAGATGACAACTCCCATGGGTTGGCCCCTTGTCTCCAAAGTTGTGGGCCTCCACCTGGCCGCCTAAAATTATATTTTGAAACACAAGATTCAGTAATACATTTAAGCATAATGTAATTTTTTAAAGCTCATTATATCAGATGGATGAATCTGCCAAGTCCATTCTCCTAACATTATGCTAAGGGAATGCTCACCAAATTTCTATGCTATCCGGTCTAATGAGAAGCATTTTCACAAGCAGGCTTCTTCTAGTAGCTACTGAAGGGGTATTGAAAGTCATTTTGATAAGAGCTCCAAAATACTTTCGACATTTTTGGTCTTTGGAACAAAGTATGTTGCTAAGAGGCCCAAGGACATTTTGACTTTTAGCCAAGAAACTGGCTACATTTCTTTGGAGTTTTTTTTTACCCTAACTGCCTAAACAATTCCTACCTCCTCTTTTCATCACACCATCCTCTGAAGAGGGTACCCATATTATTGATAGGGAATCAGGACCCAGACCACTCTGGCTTCTTCCATGCTGAACAGGGATGCAGGGTGAGGCAATTGGGGTACCCCTTCAGTGGGTCTATCTAAAAGACTCCCAAATTGCACAACTCTTATCTGTTGGGAGAAAAGAAAGTCGTTGACAGGTGAATAGGGGATGTGAAAGAGAAGTAAAGGTAAGAGTAGTTAGTGTTGAGATTTTAGGGTTACCTCTTCAGAGGGGGGAATGTTAGAGTAACAAAAAGCCATATTTTTAAAAAAAAGAAAGAACACAGAGTTGTCAGGAAAAAGCAATGGGGACATATGGGAGGAGTTGGAGCGGAGGGAGTGGGCATGGATTTGATCAAAACACCTCATATGCACGTATGAAATTCTCAATAAAGCTTTAAAAAATAAAATATTGTATAAAATATTTTTTAAAGTCATTTTGGCACATTACTACCAAAGGTGTTGGCATAAACACATCATTAAACCACAACCAAAGCAGTACTAAATGTCCTGTGGGTTGAGAATGAAATTTGTTCTACAAGGAAGAGATGAAGATTAGACAGTGGTCAGACCCATTTGCATTCAGAGAAAGAAGAGAACAGAAGAGGTCCTCCCTGGAGCACAAGGTCTAAAGGCAACCCAGCATACTAGAGAGCTCACTGCCATCTGAAAAAAGTAACTGGTACCACTTGTTCCAAAGCCTCTTGCTGGAAGAAGGGATCGAATGAGTCTGTGTTCCATGCTTTCTCCAAGATTAGTCACACTAATTGCTTCACATTTATCCTGCTTTGTTTGAAATACATTTTAACATTATACTGCCTACTTGATACTTTACCTCCCATCACAAATTATATGTGGAAAGCAATGTTTAAAAATGAAAACACTGGGCTGGAGAGATAGTTCAGTGGTTAAGAGCACTGACTGTTGTTGCAGAAGTCCTACGTTCGAATCCCAGCACCCAGATGGCGACTAACAACCATTGGTAACTACAGTTCCAGGGGATCCTACATCCTTACCTGTCCTCTGCAGGTATTGCACAACACAGGTTCACTTACATACATGCAGGCAATATGCTCATACACATAAAATTAAAATAAATATATAAATTGATTTAAAAACTAAAACATCTGACACATATTTTATAACATCATCCAAGAAACAGATTGATTTGCCTTCATGTTTGAAAGAGAAAAGAAAAAGTAAACCACTTAAAATACATAATAAACTCATCAAAGCACTTGGCATTAAAAAGTGAAGGATTAAGAATTTTTTTATAAAAAGGGGGAGGGGCTCGAGAGATGGCTCAGCCAATAAGAGCTCTGGCTGCACTTGCAAAGGACCTGGGTTTGGCTCCCAACACTCACAGAGTGGCTAACAACCACATGTAACTCCAGTACCAGGGCTTCCAATGCCTTTTTCTGGCTCCATTCACATTGCACACACAGGTGCGCTTACATACATGCAGGAAAAACATTCATACACTGTAAGGTCAAATTCACTGCTGGAAGGCACATGTGACTTCCAGTTCCCTCCTTCCACCGTCCTTAGGACAACCTGAGGCAAGAATTCTCCAAAACCACCATTTGGAAAATCCCAACACATCTGTTGGTAAGTGAGCTTGGGGTGCTGGTTTACTTACAGAAGAGTGGGCCCCCCTCTGTTTACAGCTGTGCTGGAAACTCCACACCCAAGCATAAATCTTGTGTCTTCCTGACAGCCACACAAAGTGGTGAGAGTCCTGCCTCATGGCATTCTTGGCTTATATATTGTTAGCCCTTCCCCTCATGCAGCTAAGGTCAACTTATTCGATGGGAGGAGTAGCTGGGACTATGGCTCCCCACCATAGTGGTCGGAGGAACTTCCAGGTAACATGCACATAAAATAATGACAAATAAATCAGACAGTTTTTAAAAAGCAAATGATGGATTAATTAAAAACAAATGAGGTGAGACCTACAAGTATACCAACTTAATAATTCCAAATAGAGCAAAGTGTCTTCAGTTTACAGGACAGAGTATTGAAGATAACACTTCAGGGGGAGAAACAAGGAAATCTGCAGAGGAGAGTCCCCAAATAGTAAGCACTGCGTAGGTTTGCAACAACCTCAAGCTCTGGAAAGAAGTACTGGAGAGAACAGTGCCTCTGTCACATCAGGAAGATAGTGCTTGTCGCTGGCAACCAGAAAGGAAAATCTCAAAATACCTAGGGCAGGACACAGAGAGCACTGTCTCCAAGGTGGAGAGTAGTGATCAGGCCTAGTCCAGACCCAGCATTACTCTCACATACAAAACCATAAAAATGAACCAAACTGTTTCTAAGTAATTTAACTTCATCCCAGAACAAAGGTCAAGAGTATTTACAACAATACAGCTTATCCAAGCCCTACTAGGGTAAAATGACAATGCCTGCTCTCCAATCCAATATGTCAGGCATGAATGAGGCAGGAAATAGGAACTGTTATTCAGAGAAAATTCATTCAATTGAAAGTGTCCCAGAACTAACAGATAGGAGAAATATCAGGCAAAGATCTAGAAACTTATGTTTATCCCCTATGTTCAAAAGTTGATATAACAACATCTAAGACAAATAAAAATTTTAGAGCTGTCTGAAATATCTGAGATGGAAAACTACACTGTATGTTAAGCTCGATTTTAAAAACTTCATTTTTTCTGCTCCAATATTCATAAGCTATAAAATTTCAACTTTAGTTTAACTTTCAATAAAATGCAATGCCTGGTTAAAGGTAACGATGTAAAGATTGAATGGCGTGTTGGTAACATGAGAGAAGGCAGAACAATGCTGTTTCCAGTACTGTAGCTATGATGATTTTCAATGAACTAGTCTGCTCCCCTGCTCAGATTCATTTCTGTCTCCCATTGCTTGAAGAATAAAATCCAGACTTTCTAACTTGAGATTCAAGATCTATGCACTCTGGATAGACTTGGTTTAGTTTATAATCATTTCCAAGTGTATGTAACATATTCTAGTTAAACTAAAATCCATCACTCTTTTTATATTCTTGTAATTCTCTGTCTGACTGTTAGCTATGGTCCAAATTGCACTGCCCTCCGAATTCACGAGCTGGCACAGGAACAATGTGGGGGCATGTGGAGTCAGGTCTTTATGTCGAAGAGGAAGCTATGCCAACATGAGGCCATTAACACGGATCCTGATCTCTTATTAATTGTATGCTTGTTGAAGAGGAAATCTTCACATAAACACATGTGGAAAACAGACGATGTACAGACTGACTAGCATGAAGGACAGAGGCCTGGAGCAAAGCTGTCCCCTCAACATGAACCAGTGTTACCAACACTTTGATCTCAGAATTTTAGCTTCAAGAAAAGTGTTACTTTTGTTTAAACTCCCAGATCTATACTGTCTTCTTATTATGTCTGTCACAGCAAGGAAGAAACTGCCAGCTAAATCTCCTTTCAAGTTAGCATGCTTGTGTGCACACAACCAAAGTCACAACTTTTATTCAAAGTTTTATCTAAACGGGTTCCAATTTTGTAATCTGGATGTAAGACAAAACAGTGTCCTCAGGAATCCCAGCGCAAGTTGTTAACTTCTGCTCTCGGCACTTCTTCACAGTCAAATTACTGTTTTGTGAGTCTATACTTATCACTGTTTAAGCTGATATTTCCTGAAGAGTGGAATCTTTCTGCTTTATCTTTATATCACAGTGTCTAGCTGTACAAACACATAATCTCCATTGAAATATTTGTTAATCTAAGCAAGTCATATGTCAAAATGTTGTGTATGTATACATCTGCTGTGTATTTATATATTTTTCATGGTATCTTCTTTACTACAGAGTTCATACTGAACTGGAACTGGGGAGATGGCTCAGCAGTTAAGAGCACTGTCTGCTCCTGCAGAGGACTCAGGTTCAGTTGCCAGCCTCCACCATGTTCGCTAACAACCATCAGTAACTCCAACTCCAGTTCCATGGGATCCCACACTTTTTCTGACCTGGGCAGGCATTACAGGACATGGATGGACTTACATACATGTAGGCAACAAACTCATACACATAAAAAATAAAAAAGAATAAAATAATAATTCATACTAAATTATGTGAACACAAGTGACTTTATCTACCTGATGGAAGAATTGATAAAGATTTTGAAAAATTTCATACTCTTCTTAGGTAATAAAGGATTGTTTTCTTCTATGTAGTATGACTAAATAATATATTTTTCTAACACTTTCAAAACAAAAATAGCAATTTTTTTTATTGTCAGTCCTAATTCTGTTACATTAACAAATGTTTAGGAAGATCTGGTTTCAGTCAGCAACCCTGATACAGTGCTGAAAACTCTCTCATGCCTTCTCTGGAAGAGGCCATACAGAAGACACCTCTTTCTAACATAACTTCTACAGCAGTTCAAACACCACCATGTCCTGGTTGTTTACCTATTGCCATGCCCTAGCTTCCTTTTGGCTTTATTTTGCCCCTAGAAGTAATGAGTGTGTGTGTGTGTCTTGTCACAGGAATTAGCATAGAAAGGTAAATTAATGATCCTGAATGTATAATAAAAACTGAACTGAGAGGAAGAGATATGAGTCCCTTGGAATGCCCTGCTACATGGAAAGATGTCCAGCCTCACACACGTATAATTCCTCCTGCTTTCATACTACTTCTCTGTTGGGGAACTAAATAGCAAGGGAACGTTATGAAACAGGTAACTTTTCACACATTTCACCTCTTCTTAGTCAGAAAAATTGTCTCATTACTTTGCATGTGTGTTGAGTATATAGTATATTAGATGATACATAATATGCTTTTTTCGCTACTAGAAGTGCACTAACAACTCAAGTTAACAGATTCAAATAAAACTGAGGAGTTGGAGGGAAGCAGGGAGGGTTCAAATGATATAAACATATTACTCACATATTAAATTCTCAAAAAGATAGAATAAAGATTCCTATTCAGAAAACATGCTCTGTTTCCCCCTCCCCACCTCCTTCTCTTCCTTTTTTCTTTTTCTTCATATTATTATTGGATTTTGTTAGATTTCTGTTGCTGTTGTTATCATTCTTTATCATGAAATCCAAGCACAGCTTTACAACTACATATTTAAAATATGAGAAATTCAACCGCAGTTTTCTTAAAGCTGGATATTAGAATGTAGTATGTTTAATTGTATGAGATCCATGGCCCACCCACTGAAGGAGAAAGAATGTTCAGATTCCAGAGTTCCCTCTCTGTGACTGTGGTTGTTTGGCCTCTAGGTAAAGGCATCCCGTTGTGGTTCACCCAAACCTCAACTGTCTCCAGAGACATTTCTCCACTTTCTAATTTATGGATTGTGGTTTTATTGACATTTTGGGGGGGTTCAGTGCACAAGTGTCCCCAAGGAGTTTCAGATGTAAGCTTAGCCTTCTATGTATAGTTAAAGGCTCTGCATTGCAGAATACTTAGTGGTTATTTGGAAGTATGAATTGGTGTCCTTGCCACAAAGAGGCTATCAGCAGACGCTTCTCAGAAGAAAGGTGCTAACATCATGGGAGTGGCTGGCTGCAGACCTTGTGGCATTGCTGCCTAGAATCAGGCTCATCTGAAGGACCGGGCAAAGTCTCAGACTGAAGATGACTCTTAATGCCCTTCAGGAGATAAAAACTGCAAACAGGACAGGGTTCACAGAAGAGAGCACACTTAGGTAACTTCCAGGAAGGATTAAAAAATAGAAAGCAACCTCTTCAAGGGATGATGTTATAAGAATAGGAATTGGCTAGGCAGTCAGGGTAAAAAAAAAACCCCAAAGACAAGTAGCCAGTTGTTTTGGCTAAAAGTCAAAATGTCCTTGGGCCTCTTAGAAAAACACTGTTCCAAAGGCCAAAACTGTCAAAAGTATTTGGGAGTTCTTATCTAATACCTAAAACATTTTAGGGTTACCTCTTCAGAGGGGGGAATGTTAAAGCAAAAGGCGCCGTAAAGAAAAAGAGTACATGAAGTTTCAGGAAAAAGTGATGGGGAGATATGGGAGGAGTTGGAGGGGAGCGAGTGGGTGTGGATTTGATCAAAACACCTTATATATGTGCATGAAATTCTCAATATTTTGAAAGTTAAAAAAAGAAAGCAACAGTAAAGAGTTAAATGTGAAAACATAAGTGGATTTTCACAGATCCAGCATTGATTAAAGGTACAACAGCACAGAACATGGGTTAATTCTGCTGCCTGATACCAAAATGCCAGAAGTAGACCCTAAGCCCAGTGACTAGAGAGTGCCGTGAAGTTGAAGGTCAGGCCAACGATAAGAAATTCCTATTGGTAAAATATTGGCTACTGTCACTTATTTAATTCCCTTTATTACTATCACAAATTATTCAGAATAAAAATATGACACCTAGATTAACTTTACAAGATTCAAGAAATGTGGAAGAAAGCTTCTGAAATAAAAAGAATATATGAGAATTGGCAGAGAAACCGTGATTTGAGTCAAGCTTATCGCGCCCTTCTGGTCCTGCCTTTTAGTTTTTGTCCTGAGTTCTCTTCTGGGTCTACTGCATCTGTTACCCCTATGCTGTCAGAACACCAGTAACACACAGGTATAGTGGCATACTTCAGAGAACTGCCTTTGACTGACCAGTCACTCACCAGAAAATGCCTGAGAATTTAAGCACTCCAGAAAGAATGGTAATCATCCAATAACTGACTGACATGGGATACAAAACCCTAGGCCCTACTTATTTACTTCAAAGCCACACAATTCATTGCTAATGTAGTTACTTATCTGTCTTAAATAAATCTGATGAAATGTTTGAGGAGGTGGTGATAAAATTATTTGATTGAAGAGATCACCTACAATTTCATACCTTAGTGAAAACAATTCTACTGAAAAAATAGCCTCCTTCATTAGGAAAACTCTGATAATCTTGGTTGAAAGATTTCAAAAATCCTGATTAAAGTGTTTATACAATGAAGTACACGGTATGGCATAGTGGAAAGAATACAAGAATGTGTACATGGCCATGCCCAGCTTTGAATACTGGTTCTTGTATTTTATAAACTACGGCATATTGAGCAACATAGTTTATTTCTCAAACACTCGGAATTTGTTGGGGCTGAATGAGTTAATGTCTTAAAGTGTACTTAATTCAGTCACTTAATCTCTAAATCAGTAATATGTCTATGGTGCAGTATTATGAAAAAGCTAATTTCTTGATATAAAACTCCTCTGAAAACTTGAGAAGATTCAAGAAAAGTCATTATGATGTGTATATTAAAATAATGAGGAGGAAATGATATCTAAATATGGGTTTTCTACGCCCTCCCCTCCCTTCATGATGCCCTGTGATTGGATAACTATGCATGAACAAGTTTGTCTGTTGACAAAAATACACCTGAGAAAAATTGTTTGTCATTTGTAGTGAATAATTACTTTCTTAAATTGGAAAAAAATTACACCTACAGGATCATAAAGAAGTCAGAAAATTCCCCATTTCTCTATAATTTTCATTTTTCAGGACATTCACTTAAAGTAGATATGAAGTACTTCCTGAGACAGTCAATAATAGCATAAATAAACAATAAATAATTTCATAGATAAGCAAAAGCAAAGATGGAAAATACATATTGTTTACTGTAATTCTGATCAAAGATATTCTAGTATCTTATGAGAGATAACCACATTTTGGTATGAGTTGACTAACCCTCCTGGAGCATTTACTCATTATAAATTTCCAGTGTTAATTTTGATGGTTAATTCTGGCTGTCAATATGATAGGGCCTAGAATCGAACTGATCAGAGACAAGCCTCTGGGCATGCCTACAAGGAATTATCTACACTATGCTAATTAGGTGGAAACATTCATCCTTAATTGTGGGCAAGGTTAGTTCATTGACTGTGGTCTTGAGCTGGTTACATAGGAGATGAACTAAGCACTACTAACATTCGCCTCCTTTTGCTTACTAAGGATGAATGTAACTAGCTGCCTCCTCAACCTCCTGTAGCCAAGACTTCCCCATGATGGGCTGTACCCTGGAACAGGGAGCCAAAATAATCCTTTCCTTCCTTACGTTGCTTTTGCCATTTATTTTGTAGCAGGAATAAGACAAGTAACTAGCACATGAGTAAAGCAGGCTTCAAATCTTTTCTAAGGAAAATATAAATTATGTAACAGTGGAATTCATTTACTTCCCCATGCTGAATTAGACAGATTTAGGGGGGAAATAAATGGGACTGAGAATTGATAGGTAAATTAATGTTTTTCACAGAAGACCAAACAGATGCTTTAAAAAATAGTACTTCTGTCAGATGTGTTGCTGGTGAAGATTTTCTCCCACTCTCTGGGTTTCTCTTCACTTCCTTGGTTGTTTCTTTTCATATACAGAAGCTTTTTAGTTTAATGAGGTCCCATTTCTTGATTCCTGACCTTGTTTCCTGAGCAACTAATGTCTGATTTAGAAAATCCTTTCCTACACCTATAACTTGTAAGTTATTGCCAATGTTTTCTTCTATCAGTTTCAGAGTTTCAGGTTTCACATTAATGTCTTTGGTCCATTTGGAGTTGACTTTTGTGCAAGGTGAAAGATAGGGGTTCAGTTTCATTCTTCTACAGGTGGAGATCCAGTTTTGCCAGCACCGTTTGCTGAACATGCTGTCTTTCCTCCAGTGAATGTTCTTGGCCCCTCTGCAAAATATCAGGTGGCTGAAATTGCATGTACTCATATTTGGGTCTTCAATTCTGTTCCATTGATCTACAGGTCTATTTTTGTGCCAGTACCATGTTCTTTTTATGACTATAGCTCTGCAATACAGTTAAATTTTGATATAGTAATACCACCAGCATTACTCTTAGTGCTCAGGGTTGCTTTGGCTATCCAAGGTCTTTTGTGCTTCCATATGAATCTTAAGATGGCTTTTTCCAGTTCTGTGAAGAACGTCATGGGGATTTTGATTGGCATTGCATTGAATCTATAAATGGCTTTTGGTAGGAGGGTCATTTGTTTTATTTGGGCCAACAGCATGGTCTTAAACACCCAAAAGGAAAGTATAACCAAAGATTAAAGGGATCAATATAATTCTTTAAGAGTCCATGTATATAGCTGAAGGCTATATAATAAGAAACAATGCCAGACAGGGGATACTTTCCTTTGAGTTGTTGGTCAGTGTGGCCCAAGAGACTCCTAGAAAGTAACCCAGCATAGAACTGGAAAAATGAACAGCAGACCCCAAACTTATCTAAAGGAATATTGAAAATTGATTCCTGCTAGAAGAGGAAAAACTGATTTTGCTAAAACAAGGAACACTAGATAGGCTGACCAGACTCAGCAGATGGACAGGCACTGGGGAATGGCTGAGGGCACTGACAACACAGTGGACAGTAACAGGGATGACAGAGTACATGGGCTCCAGTGGGGGGGGGGCTATGCAAGAGTGTCACTTGGGATGTGGGTATATAGATGAATAAGATTGTTCGGGATGTTCTGTATGAAATGTGAGAAAGAAGTATGAAAATTTGCTTCGTGATAATTAGTAGATGTGAAAAACATTACCATTGAACTCTACCTCATGACTTTATATCCATAAGCAAGTACCAAGGAGCTCAGAAAGTAACCGACTGTGACTAGTAATAATCAGATATATAGAGATTAGAGACACATGTGCAAACATCTGTTAGTTGCATTAAAAATGAGTTTTTCTGTATGAAACAATATATTTTAAAATGAAATGGAGATCTTTTTTAAAGGTTAAAATCTCATTCAATTTTATGTCTTATAGGGTTTATACTGAGTACAATATTGTATAACTACATTAATTCAACAGTAAACCTAAAAATTTATAGCCAAATTTGAAAGGAATGCATCTTAGCTATGGAAATTGTTATTGAATATGCCAATGCTGTTGTAGTGAAATGCTTCTTCTAATTATGTGGGTATTAAATAAATAATTTTAAAAATAGTGCCTCAGAATTAAACTGTAGGATAGATAATAGCTCAACATCTTTTATTATATCTTAAATAACTGCAAATTAATGAAATAGATACTACATTTTATCAAATAAGGATAGGATGGGAAATCCTAAATTGAGATTTTGAATTAATACTATAGCAGATATGCATTACTGTGTAGCAAACAACTCCAAATTTAATGGTTTAAAATAGCAAACTTTCATTAGTTTTAAGAATCCAAGTGTGGTTTACATGAGGTTAAGGTGTCTACAAGATTATGGGTAAGGTGTTGTCTGAGGTTATAGTCATCTTAATAATTCGGTGTTCCTTGGGTGAGTATACAAGATTCAGTTCTCACTAGCTTATGGCTGGAGTCATCAGCTCTTTTCCTTGTGGGCACGGGGCACTGATATCACAATAACTGAAAAGGGAGCTTATGTAGAAAAGGGCCCCAAGACAGAAACCACACTCTTCAGTACTTGATCTCTGAAAGAACAATCACTTCTTATTCAATTCATTAGAAGTGAGTCTCCAAATTCTCCTGTGATCACAGCAGGAGGTGGCACAATGAGGCAAACAAGAGGAAGCAGGGAACCTTAGGAGCCATCCAGAGGCCTCACTGGCACAGGAACTATTTGGGAGGCTCTCTCTCTCTTAGGTTTTAATAGGCATAATTCTCTTTTGTTTTAAATTTATCAAAGAAGCTCTCTTTGTTCTCTAGTAGGTAGACATGGTCAGGAATAAAATGTCTAAGGGGAGGAGTTGGATTGCAGCCCATGTTTGGATTCTAATCCTCAGAGCACACCAAATATGGCACATCTATAAGAGGACATCAGGTTCCTTAGAGCTGGAATTACAGGATGTTGTGAGCCACCAGACATGGATGCTAGGATCCAAACTCTGGTCCTCTGGAAAAACAGCAAATGCCTTACACACTGAGCCATCTCTCCAACCCTATCCATTATGCTTGAGATAAGACTCACTCAAATTTTCAGGAACTAGACAGAATGCAGCCACATTCTTTTCAAGAGTAAAATTCCAGTGGCATTTAGTCCAATTCCTAATAGAGTCCTTGTTCCCCTCTGAAATGTCATGAGCCCAGCCTTACTGTCTGCATTTCTGTTGGCATTTTGGTCTTCTGAACTCCCACCAGAACAGCTCATTTAGCCTTGCTTATAGCTTTCCAGGTCTTCACTAGCCCACAGGTACAACCTTTTCTGAATTCTTTCTACAAGCTAGTTCCGAAGGTCTATAAATTACATGGTCAAGTTTAACATAGCCACTACCCTACTTGTCAGTTCCAGTTTTCTGCATTAGTTAATTTTCTCATTGCTGTGACATAATACCAACAAAAGCAACTTAAAGAATGAAGGTTTTATTTTTGCTCACACTTCAAGGGGACACAGTCCCTCTTAATGGAAAATGCATGGCAGCAGAGACATAAAGGGGCTGTTCACATTGCATCTGCATTCAGGAAGCAAAGAGAGATTGGATGTTGGTCTCAACTTCTTTTCTATTTTCCCTTTTATTTATCACAAACCTCTAGTCCATGGGATGATACTGCCAAAATTCAAGTTGTGTCTTCATACTTGGTTAATCCTGTTTGAGAATGGCTTTACAGACACACACAGAGCTGAGTGTTGTAGATGATTCTAAAACCAGTCAAGCTGAGAATGAATATCAACTATCACAGGAGGTATAAACATTCCTATGAATTAATAGTAAGTTAATGCTGAAATTTTATTCTTGTCTTTTCTATAACATTTAAATTCTAATTCAAGTGAATAAAGAATATGTATTTATAACTGTCAGCATTTAAACTTTTTTTTTAAAACTGAAGGCAAGAAGTTTAAATCTATGTGTAGTTAGGTTCTATAGTTTGTAATTATACTATAGAGTTCAGTTTGCTTAATACATCTTATTGTCAAATGCAGTTCATAGTTATGCTGGTGGAAAAAATTTAAAATGCAGCATTTTAAAAGCAGGTCTTGCTTTTTCATTTTTTTTGACTCTAAAGCATCCTGTTATTTTCCTTTAACAACTTTCATTAAACTAACAATCTCATACCCACTTGTAAAAATATAATGATAAAATATCTTAAGAGCAAAGTTTAATGAATTTCCATTCTAAAACCCTTGCCTCACTCAGCTGCTTCTTCGGAATCTGAAATGTGTGGCTTGATTTAGAAAGAAAAATTGCAGTGAGGCTGCTATTCCACATTTCAGAGAAAATGGATCCAGAGTGATTTGTGGGTGATTGGAAGGTGGTGTTTACACAGGGTTTCCCGAGCTTATGAGTTTTAACCTTGAACTTAACTATCTTTGATTTTAAGAATTTCACCCAACCTACATTCTAAATAACTCTCTATGTTAGAGGTGAAACTTGGCTATGTATGAGACATATACAGGCCACTTGCTCAATCTAGGAGAAAAAAAAACAAAACAAAATGCAAAGTAGAGGAACTGACAGCACAGGTTTAGCATTCCTCTGAAACAAGGGTGGTAAGCTAATCCCTCCTTTAACTCTTGGGGTATAGGAACATGCATTGAGACAGGGCTGTATGAAGATTATATAGCATTTTCCATTTCCAAACTGAAAAGCAAAATGACAGAAAGACTACAGGAGAATTTATAAACTGATATTGCAAAAAAAGAAGAAAAAATGTTAGGTTAGCATAGTAAACTTGAATAAAAAACATTCCAGTGTATGTCCATATCATTTGACATCTTGAAAAGCGTACTTCACTTAGCTTAAAGAGATGTTGCTTTTCTCTTTTCTGCCCTCATTCACTGATTGTACCTGTCTCCTATGATGGCTTCTTTTTCTCCAGAGTCTCAATTTTGGAGTGTATTAGTGGTTAAACCTTAGATTTTGCTTGTTATCTCTACCAGTTCTTCATAAGCTGGAGGGCTCTCATAAATGATGAATTTACATGTTTTTCTTTTTTTTTTTTTTGAGACAGGGTCTCCATGTTGCCCTGGTTGACCTGGAACTCACTGTGTAGGCCAGGCTGGCCTTGAACTCACAGAGATCTGCCTGCTTCTGCTTCCAGAGTGCTGGGATTAGAGGTGTATGCCACCACACATTTTACTTTCTACTTGACCTTCTACACAGACACCAACTAGCTATGGTAATGAAAAACTCCCACCAAGCAGCATTCTTAATTTATATTCTGTCCCTTCAAATTTGATTCAACCTCTTTAATCCACCCCACATCTAACAATAATATCGCTTTTTATGTAGGTTTACAAATCAATCTTTAAAGACATTTCCAGTGATCCTCTTCTATCATGTGTCATTCAATCACCTAACTTCATCTGCTAGTACTATATTTAGGAGACTTGAAATCTTAGTTATCTCTATTACCTTTGCTGGCACAGTAGTATGACCAGGAGTCTATCTAGTTTGCCAGTACACTGTAACAGTCACCTATCAATGTCTCTGCTTCAACATATGTCCCTTGTTCCAGTCAGAGTACAAGAAGTAAGCAGAAACCACTTTTGAGTATCCATGACTTATACACAAGAGGTTCAAGTATGGGAGAGATAACTAGAGCCCCCAAGAAGCAAGGCTTCTTCCCAAGGGCTTTCTCATTTGTCTGCCAACTACTTCTTAGCTTGGTTTCTGGACTTACTCAGGTCGGTGCTTAAATTTCATCTCCTCACAGAGAATTTCCTGAGTACTTCCCTAGATTAAACTATGTCCCTTTATTAACTATCCTCTTGGTACTGTCTCTTCCTCATACTATGTGTCATTTAAACTGGCTGGTTGGTCTTGTTTCTCTCCAGATGATAAGCTTTCTGTGGGTAGTGCTGCTGTCATGTGTTTACTAACTCACCCTTGGTGCTTAGATTACTCACTAATGAACACTACAAGCCAATACACGTGTATTCCACAAGGAATAGTAATAAAATTTCTCTTATCTCTTCATGAATTGTTCTTCAAATATTTCTTAAAGTGAATCTTTCTAATGCTGACATATATGTTCTCAAATCACTTAGCTCTGTTGATGATAAGATGGTAAAGAGCTTGGTAGAGACTTAACATTTTAGTGTGGCTACAATATCATAAATCCAAATTGTGTGAAAAACAATTACATTGCTATTCAAATGATATAAAATCGGCAAATACTAATCATTGTAAAACGTGTGCTTAATTAAAGGAAATTGAAATATATTCTCCCTAAAAATGAGGTTTTGAAATAAAAAGTAATTTTATATGTCACCTACTCTAACCTCCAAAGGAAAAATTGTTATTGAAACAAAGTCGTCAAAGTATCATCCATTTTATAAGTAAATATTTTCATTATATGGTACTAAACTTTATGTCTAAATCTGGGCTAGCATATAGAATATATAGTTTGGTTTGAATATCTCATATCATTTAATAATTGCCATTTTCCAATTTTCCTTCCTCTTTATGCTGGGTAGTTACAATCCCCCTTTACAAGTGGCTTATTCATAGCCCAAGTGAGCCAATATACCGTTCCCTAAAGTTCTCCTTTCTGTGCAAAATATCCCAAGGCTTTGTCCATTCTGTAAAACTTGATTTCGTGATCTGCTGTCAACTCAGTCACCCTCATTGGCATCCACTCCCAAAATACTATGCCCGCCTGAATTTCTTATATTACTGATTAATACAAAAAATGTTTAAGGCCATACAGTTGGCCCAGATAAACCAATTTATTTCTACTCTTAAGGTCGCTTGAGGATATGTTCCCCAGGGGTCACATGGGCTTGGGAGGAGCTCCTGGCTAAATAGCAGCAATCAGTTGCCAATATTCCTTTAGTTAAAATTGGGGTCTGCTGTTCATTTTCCCAGTTCTATGCTGGGTTACTGTCTGTGAGTCTCTTGGGCCACCCTGGGCAAGAACTCAAAGGAAGGTATCTCCTCTCTGGCATTGTTGCTTGTTATGTAGCCTTTAGCTATACACATGGACTCTTAAAAAATTATATTGACCCCTTTAATCTTTGGCTATACTTTCCTTTTGGGTGTTTAAGACCATACAGTTTGCCCAGAAAACCCGATTTATTTTTAATCTTAAGGCCATTTGAGGATCTGTGCTTCAGGGGTCACATGAGCTTGGGAGGAGCCCCTGACTCCTTTCTTTTACCAGTTCCATTTATGTGAAGATAAGTCAAAGGTCCTGCTCGACCATGCCTGGCTTTGCTTGGAATCATGGAGAAAATGTTTCCTCTGTGTTGACCCTCCTCTTTGTAGACTGGATACTGTTCAAGTCCATCTGATGGAGTCTCCATGGCCTTTTTGATCAAGGGACAGGTGACTCACTACAGTTACGGGGCATTTTGGGAGATGCTCATAGCCCCCTGGAATTTAGTCAACCTAGGAGGGCAAGGAGCAAAAACTGTCTTTTATGTCCCTCTAACCAAATTAGTATAGGCCTCAAAGTATGGCTGTTAAACACTCAAGGTTAGTTCCACCAGACTCATACTTTTAATTACCATGTGCCATGCAGATAAAGCTTGGGCAAAGACGAAAAGTTAAGAATTATGTATATATGCTTTCATTCATTGAAATAATTGTCTTGGAAACAGTTCCAGTTATTTTGGGTTTTTATGTTTATCTTAAACACTACCACCGATAATTTGTCTTCAGTGAAGTATGGAGAAATGGGCCAACAGAAGAAGCCTTTGAATGCTATGAGCTAAAAAAAAAAAAAATCTTAATCATAGTTTTTAATTGTGTTTCCTGAAATTCAGCATTTACAATTGAGCACAAATATAGGCACCAAAGTAATTAACTAAATCCAAGTGAGATGGTGAACTCCCAAGTTCTAATCACTTTGGAAATGGAGGCAGGAGTTTAAGGTCATCCTTGACTACATAGTGAGTTCAAGGTCAACCTGGAGTTTAGAAGGGTATATTTCACTATCACTGGTCAATGTCACTTTATTTCTCTTGGAGTGATGCTGTCCTCTTCATAGGCTGAATATCTTTAAGTACCAGAGAAGTTGGTTATGTTACATTGTATGAGTCTAGGAATTTATTAAAAAGGGAAAATGTAGTTGATGAATTCATGAAAGTTTTTCAATATCAAAACAGTGAAGAAGCTATGGAAACATAGATGATGTTTGTAATACTGTTGTTAACACTTAGCACTCCTCAGAAGACCATGGCTCTTTGACAGAAGGAGGCCACACCACTAGAGTTTTGAAAGGTCTGAGTTTTAGCAGTTCTTTTATATGGAGTGATGTTTTTCCATTAAGTTTATGCAGAACATGAAAATGCTCAAGCTGTCTCCTTATCTGATAGTGGCAAAGTCAGGATATGGGCTGAAGAGATAGCTCAGCAGTTAAGGGCACTGGCTGTTCTTGCAGAAGACCCGGATCCAAATCCCAGCACCCACATGGCAGCTAACAACTGTCCTTAACTCCAGTCCCAGGGGATCTGACAGCCTCTTCTGTCCTCCGCAGGCATTGTACAGCATGGGTGCACTTACCTATATGCAGGCAATACACACATACACATACACATAAAATAAAAAAATAAAACAAAATAAATAAATGGTCAGGATCATTTTACCCAGAGGAAAAATTGATCAATTTCTATTTTAATGAAACAAATTTTAAAAAGGCAACTATGTGAGATGATAGAGTCATGTGTTTCTCTATAACAGCTATTTTAATCTGTATAACTATTAAACTATAACTATTATCTGTATAACATATAAACCTCAAGTATTAATGTGTAATTCATTGTAAAATAGTAAAACAATTGTCATGTGTGTGTGGCAGTACCTACTCCTAGGAAACCACCATATATCAAGCACTAGAACAAAACACATGAAAAGAGAAACCAAAAATTTCACTAACACTGCTTTTACCAGGAGCAACTGTTAGAGGATCACGTTCAGTTTTACATCGTGTTTCTTGAGTTATAATATAAGCATTTGGTATGGGAGAAATAGGACCAAATACTGGTCATTGATTTACAACATATCTAGTATCTAAGGACTATTATTCTAAACTCAAAAGGCCAGGCTCTGGACTGATCCGGAAACTGAATATCCTAAAAGCTTCTCACTCTCTGTTATGTTAACTGCTAAACAGTAGATAGAGGTAATTGTGAGAAATTAGTAAATTCTGTAAGCATGAATCCATTTTCAGAGGTATCAACATCTTTCACCCTGAAAGTCATGTTTTTCTGTTTTGTTTTCTAAACTTTCTAAACTCGGGTCTTCTGCAAGAACAACCAGTGTTCTTAACCTCTGAGCCACCTCTCCAGCCCCGAAAGTCATATTTTAATTTGTCCTAGATATTTAGACTAGAAATTCATGGATGTAGAGAACACTGAATGTCTGCATCATTTTTCTTTTTCCTTCTGTATATCTGTATTTTATCAATGTTTCTGTAGGGAGCTGCTCCTTTTCACTGTGCTAAACCAGTCTTGAATTAATGAATTGACTAGTTTATTGATCTTCTTAAATGGATTGACCACCAAAGCATCTATGGACATGAAAGCTGATATTGGGAAAGAAAGCTGACATCACTTCAGTACAAGCCAATTGAAGCCCATTTCTGGCCATTCTCAGCAAAAGCAAGCAGTTCTAAGCATAAAGACCGCAAATATAATCAAATTAACATCCACAGCTGCATGCAAGGAGCCACAGAAGTTATCTATGGTTCAGGATCCCAAGCACAACTAAAACGATAGTTACAAATGAGGTCACCTCAAGATTGAGTTTTTGACTATCCACTGTTATTTGACAAGATACATCTATACACTCCAAATTATTTTTATATATCTTTCTCCGATGGTGTTGCCATGGAAATGATGGCAGGTCCTTCAGGAAAGCCTATGAGACATATTTATAGAATATTTTTTTAACTGTATAAAAAGGACCTTAAGGGACAAATGCCCCCCGCCCCAAATACTTAGAATTTGTGAAAATCTGAGTATTTTTCAGGAAACTGCAAGTGTCTATCACAATAATTCAAGTCAAGGTTTTACTTACAAAACCTAGAGTGTTTCCAGGTACACATAGCAAGTGACACTTCACAAGGCAGCTCAGTGATTTTATTTGAAAATTGCATGAACACTTAACTAGAATCTCTGCATTTCAAGTGACTTTTTTGGTTTGTTTTTTGAGACAGAGTCCCCCATTAGCCCCAGCTGGCCTGGAACTCACTATGTAGACCAGGCTGGCCATTAATCGCACAGAGGTCTGCCTGCCTCTGCCTCCTGAGTGCCGGGATTAAAGGTGTGTGCCACCATGCCCAGCTCAGATGATTTTGACTAATGCTTTGGCTCTGTTACTAACCACTTACAGCAGCTGTTAGAGTAAACATTTTCAACTTTCTGGTAATTAAATACCTTACCTCATCCCTACCACTACAGTCAGACAGGCTGTCATTGTCCTCATTGAATCAGTCACACTGACTTCATAGCAGTAGTTCTTACTGTCATTCTTAGATGTGGAGTCAAAACGCTGATGCCAGGAAAGGAGAAACATTGAGTTATAGGAGGCCTGGAAGTTGAAGAGATTGTTGGGCTCTCTGGACAGGAAAAGCATATTTTATTTAATGGCACAAAGGCCACAGGCAGGCAGACTCTGGCAGGCACTCAGACACATGCCAGCATAATAAGCCATATACTGGTGGGCTAGACACACACAGAAAGACTAGTAAACCTTAAGGCAAAAGATAAAGGTCTCAGAACTTAAGGACATATTTATACAAAATCCACACAAAAGTGGCATTGTGCCAGAAACAGTTACTGAACAGATTGCATCACTGTTTAATTTGAGGGTTCCGAGACATCCATTGTCATCCATTTTATGTTGACACATAAACCCCCAGATGCCCAGGGTTAACCATCTTGACCCATGTCAGATATCCAAATAATTACCAAATTGTCTAAATACAAACTGGTTCTTTCAGCCCTACGGAGAATAGGCAACAGAGACCTCCAATCATACTATGATCCTTCTGAGTGTTATTACTGTCTTAGTGAAGGAAATTATATCTGACTATCCCCATAATTTGAGAAATTGAGGAGCAAACCTTTCTGATAAACCCCATGTAGAATTTAAAACTACTTTGTCTTTGGAATACCTTCTTCTCTAGTGCACCAAGAAATTAAGACAACACATTTTCATTTGGTTGAGGCCACATCCGAGCACTGGATTTAGCTGTTATTCCCTGAATCCTGTTAAAGTTCCCCTCTGAAACTGAGCTGACCCGTGAACTCCAGAACATATGCTTAGCACACATCTGCAAAAATTCAATATAATCCAACAATATATTGTTGAGCAGGCTTACAATTAAATTCCATGTAAGAAATGATAACCCTCATGATTATTTTTGTTGTACCTCTTCCACAGGACCCCAAGAAGACCACCGAGGACCCAACACACCAAAATGCAAAAACAAGGTTTATGGTTTATTCGGGCTTAAGCTCGGTCTCTCAGACCTCACCAACTTAACGGATTCCGGATCCGTGCTGAGAGCCCAGAGTAAGGGAGGGTGGAGCCTTTTATAGGTTTTAGACGAAAAGAGGAGGGGGATACCAAAGTTACATTTTGGTTGGTTCGAGGAGCCTGCATGCACCAATATAATTTTAAACTGATTGGATGTATAGGATGCAGCCTTGGAGGTTCCTTATTGGTGGGTGCTATTCTTAGGGCTGTGGAATGTGCTGACTGTTATCTGTGGGGCCAAAAGTATCCATTTTTAACTTATAGGGCAGTTTCATGCCCGGGCTTGCTTAATCTATAGTTTCCTGGAGTGGGGGGTAGTAGGTGGGGGTCAGGGCATGCCAGGGCATGTCTAGGCATGCCTAAAGAAGAAACCAAGCATTTTACGGAAGCTGAAAGAGCAATTAGTGGGGGTCTGGAGGGATTGGGGGGGGTAGTGGGTGAATGAAGAGGGTCTCAGGGTCCCACAGTTTTCACCTACATTTTGTCTCTGTGTCTTTCCAGGACTTGAGTCTCATAGACCTGAGTCTCTAGAAATACTGAGAATTCATGGTACACATCATCAGGATGGTGTGTCCCCTTGCTATCTCAGAGACAACAAGCACAGATTTCTAGGGCAAGAGAGAAAACCTTTCTCAGTCAGTACTGAATGATCCTTCTTCAGGCACAGAAAGGAGGCTCAAGGGAACCTAGAGTCAAAATGCCCAGTTTTACTGAAATTTATCCTCATACATTTCTAGTTTCAATACCAAAGTTTCCCCAATCAATGTCCAAGTTTGACATGATAAACTCTGTTTTTACTAGTGCATTTATTGTTCTAATAAGTCATGTATGTGCTGAAACTGAAGTTTGGTTTTCAGAAATCTTGGTCACATGCTGAAAGGAACAAAGAATTTTTTGTTTCTCTTCTTGAAGTAGATTTCTAAAACTTTACTCAATCCTCAGAATTTAAGGAAAATCAGTTGTAGCCTTTAGTTCTTATTTTATTTTGTTTTATTTTGTTTTTAAAACAACATATCACTATAGAGTCCTAGGTGACTAGAGACTAGACCTTTCTGTATAGACCAGGCTGGTCTAGAACTCTCAGAAATCCAGCTGTCTCTATTTCCCAAGTACTGGGATTAAAGGTGTCACTACTTCGCTCTTCATCAAGTTCTACAATGCACTTACAAGTAACCAATGACTCCATTATGCTCCTTATTTTCACAAAAATATTCTAAAACATTAGTGCTGGGCCTCAAGTCTTGCCCTCTACAGCCAACTTATTCTAGCTGCTTCATTGTCATTCAGTCAATTACTTTGACACTGTAGGATATGATTTACTGCTGCTACCATTACCAGTTAGGAGAAATCATTAGAGCAGTTAACTTTTCAAATCAGCAAACTAACTCCAGATATCCCAGAAAATGCTTAAGTAATCCACTCTAGGTGTCATTTTCCCTTAGAATCTTATTACTATCAGTTTCACCACCACATAGGGTTTATAGGGAAACAACCCCCACAGCTCAACATTGTGGAATAACTGAACTGACTAGATCTGCCTTGTTTGCTGTTCTTAGTGAGCTTACAGGATGTCATTGTCCTGGCATATGGTGGTGGAGTAGTCATCAAGTAGACCGGTATACATAACAGTCAAGAAGATCATGAAAATCAGAAAGACAGAGCAAATAGGAACCTGTGAGGAAAAAATATGAAAATTGTCCAGTTCTGAGCTACAGTCTCATCCCCGTGGGAGTTCTGAAGGGCTACCGGCAGAAAGGAAGCCAGTGGGTGTTTGAACAGCATGCAATGCACCTAAACATGCTCCCAAATCTCCTCTGGAATGAAATGGAATTTCTATGAAATCTCAGGTGATTTTAGAGATGTTGAAGGAATTCCTTTGCTCTTTATTTTTCTATATAGTTGTATAAAATTCTCTCCATTGAACTTTCCAGCTATTGAAGTGTGAACATAGGTGTATTTCCATGGAGGATAAAAAGGACTTTTGAAATTTCAGTTGTGCCTTGCTTTAGAGTTTGTACTACACCACAAATCCAAAAGGTAGAAATGAAATTCTTATTTATGCTAACTTTTTGGTTTAAAAATATAGCTTTAAAAATATCAGCATATGTTATCCATATACATTTTAATAAAGGCAATAGAATTAGGAAATAGATAATATAGAAATTTGAAATATATTTTAGAAGGAAAAAGTTTTAAATCAATCAGGTATATTCATAAAATTCTATGCACAAAACAAGTCAGTTTTGAAAATTGTGATTTACTTCTCAAAAGTAATCAACAGTCATAATTAGTCTTTTATTGAACCTCTTATAAAGGCATGAAGTACACAGGTGGCTAAAAGCCATTTGTCAGCTATGTCCAGATTACCACCCAAAAGTCTTCTCTGCTGCTTTGCTGCTGTATTGCTCAGTGCTGCCGCACACCGTCCTTCCGTTTTGCTATTTTGTTTGCACTGATCTGCTGCAGATCTCTTTACTATCTTCTATTTTATGCTTAGCTAGTAAGTTTGGCACAGGTTTTATAGTTATTTACAGAGGTTATGTCTGTATATAATCATCCCTTATCAGGAACAGATATTTTTAGACTCTCATTCCAAGTCCATAGGATCCCATAGACATATCAGGGAATGCTAGCTCTGCGGCCTAAGGTAAAAAAGAGTCACTGTGTCCTACATTTAGAAAATCAAGGGGTATGGTTAAAATAAATATGGTACATCTTTTGTTTATTTTGTTATGAACATATCTTTACATGAAAACTTTCTGGAATTATTTGTAAAGTAATTGTAATATCTAGGAAGAGAACTTGTGTGTGTGTGTGTGTGTGTGTGTGTGTGTGTGTACACACTAGTGTGACAGCAGCTGCAAAGCAATTTCTGGTAGCATGAAAACAGGAAAAATCTACTCAGCTATTGTAGGTGCTAACATCTGTGAATACCCATGAACCCTGAATGGGAGATGAGGAGAAAGGAATTCTTTGTTGGTCATCAAGGGTCAGAGGGCCCTGGCGTTAAATATGGTTACCACACTTTCTCTGGCAAACAGCCATCTTCCTCAGATACTCTACACTGTGAGGAACCATGTAAAGCTTCTCAGAATATTATTTGCTACTAGTCAGAAACTTTTGGCTTGTGCCAGAGGTAAAGTGTCCATTATGCAGTAGGCACTGTCCCATGACCACAGAGATTACAAAAGAAAAAAATTCACATATTGAAGTTTAACACTCTAGTAGAAGACTTTGGAAAAATATAATTAAAACTTCTCTTTTAAAATAAACTTTAGCCAGGCAAGAGAGTTGACTCTTGTAATCCCATCACTTGGGAGACTGAGGTAAGAGGATTGTCACAAGTTTAAGGCAAGCCTGGCCTAGAATGACTCCCTGTCTCAATTAATTAATTAATTAATTAATTAAGCTTAAGATGTGGTCAGTCAATATTTATAAATTGATTTTAATGCCTATTGGTGTGAGGTTCATAAAATACATTCACCTTCATTGTCATCTTTCAGCTCTACAGTGTAGATAGAATTTTATTATCCTAATTTTCTACAAAGGAGCAGTTTGAGTTATAGAGAAGTTATGTTTTTAACTGAAGAGTGGCCCTATCCTTACTTATAGTCCTTACCTCAAAATAGGTTTGTAATTGATCTCAAACAATTATGGGGCTCTTATTGAGACCACATAACCATTTACCTGTTGACAAATTCTTGTTTTCATTACTTTTATATCACTGACCAGATACTATCTACAAATAAATACAGCAACAGGACAAAATTCACAACTGACATTGGTGATATTATGTACCAGGCCCTGTGCTAACCACTTTGAATGTCTTACTTCACTTAATAGTTACAACAGTCTCATGAGAGAGATTACTAGAGGTGTTTCAGAGAATATAAAAGGAAGACTGAATTTCAAATTTTACAAAGTAAAATATTCCATCAATGGAAGAGAAAAGTTAGTGTCAACTGTCAGCTTGACAGAATATAGAATCATCTGGGAGTTGGGCCTTTGGGCGTGTTGATGACATTAATTGAGGTGGAAACACTCATTGTCTGGCTGGGATCCTGGACTATGTAAGATGAAAAGGAAGCTGAGTAGCAGCATGCATTCATGACTTTCTGTTTGCTGTGGAGGTAATGTGACCAGATGCTTCAAGTTCCTGCTGCCTTTACCTGCTCACCATGATGGTGTGCACCCCTGAATTGTAAGCCAGCATAAACCTTTTTCTCAAGTTACTTTTGTCAGACTATTTAATCACAGCAGTAAGAAAAGGCAGTTTAAAAAGCAATTTTTAAAAATTTAATGTCCTGAGGTCTCTCTCCTACCCCCCAGGTCTCTCTCTGGGGTAAGACCATTGCATCCTCCGCCCCTTGACTGCCCCAGCCTCTCCAAATTTAGGCCCTGCCCCATACCTTGTCTTGGGGTCCCAGACACCTGGGGAACCAATACTGTTCCCTGATCCTTTTCATCCAGACTAATGCAGTGCCTTCTCTGGGCCCCAGGAGCACTGCTTCAGGACTGGTCCCCCTCCTCACCTCATTCTGCTTCCATGGGCCTGCAGGGCCCTCAGCAGGCCTCTCTCCTGCCCACAGGCATCTCTCCAGGGTAAGTCCAAAGGCCCCTCTGCACTGTGACTCCCCCAGCCTCATTCACCCTCCCATCTCCAACACCATTCTATCCTCTGAGTTTGGGCCCTGCCTGATTCCTTGTCTCTGGAACCCAGACACCTGGGGAACCAATAAGGCTTCCTGATCCATTTCATCCAGACCAAGATACTGCCTTCTCTGGGCCCCAGGAGCACTGCTTCTGGGCCTGGCTCCACCCTCAACTCCCTCTGTTTCCCTGGGCCTGCACCACCCACCAGCATCTTTCTAGGACTCTGGGGCTGACCTTTCATCTTTCTGATCCTTTGCATCCAGGTCAACCCACCTCCTCAGCGCAGTCCCCAGGAGGCCTTGGGGGCTCCTCCCACCCCATCTGCCTTTACATCTCTCTGTGGCACAGCCACCAGCTGACATAGATCAGCATCTTTCCTGGGCCAGTCCAATCCCTAAATTCCTGAGACCAAAACCATTCCTGGAGGTATTCAGACCTTAGGAGAAAGCATGAAAACATCTGACCCTCACCTGAATTGGGCCTCTGTGGGAACTCCTGAAGACAAAAGCAATCCCGCCTCTCCAATATAAAATCAAAAGAGAGAACCTGAAGCTTAGACAAACCAGCCTTTCATACCAAAAAAGTAAACCACAAAGAAACATCAAGTTCACACAAAGAAGCAGACCTAAACTTGAAGGTCTGAGTCTCACACAAGAATCAGAAACT
>NW_008327383.1:327083-327418 GCF_000622305.1 Nannospalax galili
TGAAACAACAGTGAAAAGCCTCATGGCTAGAATGAATGAAATGGAAAACAGAATATAAACACTGGAGGAAAAAGTTCAAGAATTAGACCACTCAAACAAAGATAATGAAAAATTAAAAAAAAGCATCACAAGAATGGAATAAGCAGGAATTGTGTGACACCATAAAAGGACCAAACTTACGAATCATAGGCATACAGGAAGGAGAAGAATCCCAAGATAACGGCATGGACCAGATATTCAACAAAATTGTGGAAGAAAATTTCCCAAACTTAAAGAAAGACATGCCCATACAAATACAAGAAGCATACAGAACACCAAACAGACAGGACCAGAAC
>NW_008327383.1:327772-331390 GCF_000622305.1 Nannospalax galili
AGTGAAGGTATAACTGTGGAAAAGTACAGCTATATCAAGAATGTAAACAAATAAAAATGACAGGATTCAATACTCATCTTTCATTAATTACTTTAAATATTAATGGACTGAACTCCCCAGTCAAAAGACACAGACTATGTGAATGGATTAAGAAACAAAACCCATCTTTCATATGTCTGCAAGAAAATCATCTCACTTTCAAGGACAGACACTATCTCATAGTGAAAGGATGGAAAAAAATATACCAAGCAAATGGCACTAAGAAAAAAGCAGGTGTAGCAATTCTAAATTTGACAAAATAGACTTTATATTAAAATTAATTAGAAGAGATAAACAGGGCTATTTTATTGCAAGTCAACGGAACAATAACTCAAGAAGATATTACAATCATGAACATATATCCACCAAATTCTGGTGCACCCAAATTCGTAAAAACAATACTACAGGACGTTAAGACCCAGATTCACCCAACTCATTAATAGTACGTGACTTCAATACCCCACTGTCTCCATTAGATAGGTCAATAGGGCAGAGAGTTAACAGAGAGACAGCAGAACTAAACAATACCATACATCAAATGGGCTTAACAGACATCTATCAAGTATTCCAACCAAAGCACCAAAGAACATACTTTCTACTCAGCACCCCATGGGACCTTCTCCAAAATCAACCGTATACTGGGGCACAAAACAACACTCAACAAATACAAAAATATTGAAATAATTCTATGCATTCTATCAGAACAAAATGTAATAATGCTTGCAATCAACACCCGAACAAGCCCTAATCACCACATGAACACATGGAGATTAAACAACACACTCCTGAATGATGAATAGGTAAAAAGAGAAATTAAGAAAGAAATAAAAGTATTCCTGAAATTAAATGAAAAGGACAATACAACACAACAAAACCTCTGGGACACACTGAAAGAGGTCCTAAGAGGGAAGTTTATAGCACTAAGTGCCTACATCAAAAAATCAGAAAGAACACAAATAAATGACTTAACATTGTAACTCAATACACTTGAAAAGCAACAGCAAATGAAACCCAGAAATTAGTGAAATTGAAACAAAGAAATAATACAAAGAATGAACAATTCCAAGAGCTGGTTCTTTGAAAAGATAACAAGATTGACAGACCGCTAGCCCAGTTAACCAAAAGAAAGAAAGAACACCTCCAAATCAACAAAATCAGAGATGAAAGGGGAAACATCACAACAGACACCAGAAAGATACAGAACATTATAAGGGAGTACTTTAAAAACCTATATGCTACTAAATTTGAAAACCTAAAAGAAATGGATGCATATCTAAAGGCATGGGAACCACCAAAAGTAAACCAAGAAGAGATTAACATCTTAAACAGACCCATAACACAAAAAGAAATTGAAACCGTAATATAAATCCTCCTGACTAAAAAAAGCCCAGGACCACATGGATTTATATCAGAATTCTATCAGACATTTAAAGAAGATCTACATCCAATACTACTTAATTTATTCAAAAAAATAGAAATGGAGGGAGAACTTCCAAATTCCTTCTATGAAGCCAGCATCACTCTAATACCAAAGCCAGGTAAAGATACAACCAAAAAAGAAAACTATAGACTCATATCCTTAATGAACATAGACACAAAAATTCCCAACAAGACAGTTTAAACTGCATACAGACACACAACTAAAAGATCATCCACCATGATCAAGTCAGCTTTATCCCAGAGATGAAGGAATGGTTCAATATATGTAAGTCAAAAAACTTCATAAATCATATAAATGGATTCGAATACAAGAACCACATGGTCATCTCAATAGATGCAGAGAAGGCCTTTGACAAAATTCAACATGCATTTATGTTCAAAGTCCTAGAGGGAATTGGACTGGAGGGAACATACCTCAACATAATTAAAGCCATATATAACAAACCCACAGCCAACATCATTCTAAGTGGAGAAAAACTGGAAGCAGTCACATTGAAATCAGGAACCAGACAACGCTGTCCACTATGCTCACTTCTCTATAACATAGTGCTTGAAACTCTTTCATGAGAAATAAGGCAAGAGCAGGAAATTAAAGGAGTAATAATAAGAAAAGATCAAATTATCCCTTTTTGCAGATGATATGATATTATATCTAAGGGATGCCAAAAATTCCACCCAAAAAGTCATAGAAATTATTAACAGATAAGTAAAGTGGCAGGTTACAAAATTAACTACAAAAGTCTATAGCCTTTCTATATACCAATGACAAGCAGTCAGAGAAAGAGCACAGGGAAACCCTCCCATTCACAATAGCCACAAAAAAGGACCTCCCATCTTCATGGATTGGAAGAATTAATATTGTGAAAATGACCATCTTACCAGAAGTCATACATAGTTTCAACGCAGTGCCAATCAAAATCCCCATGACACTTTTCACAGAATTGGAAAAAACTGTCCTAAGATTCATATGGAAATAGAAAAGACCTTGGATAGCCAAAACAAGCAAAACAACCCTGAGCAATGCCAGGGGGATTATTATAGCAGATTTCAAGCTGTATTACAGAGCTATAGCCATAAAACAACATGGTACTGGCACAAAAATAGACCCATAGACCAATGGAACAAAATTGAAGACCCAAACATGAGCAAATGCAATTTCAGCCACCTGATATTTGACAAAGGGGCCAAAAACATTAACTGGAGGAAAGACAGCATGTTCAGCAAATGGTGCTGGCAAAACTGGACCTCCACCTATAGAAGAATGAAACTAAACCCCTATCTATCACCCTGCACAAAAGTCAATTCCAAATGGCTCAAAGACCTCAATGTAAAGCCTGAAACTCTGAAACTCTTAGAATAAAACATTGGGAAAAACCTACAAGATGTATTCTAAAACGGGCATCAATTGCTCAGGAAACAAGGGAAGAATTAACAAATGGGACCTCATTAAACTAAAAAGCTTCTGTACATCAAAGGAGACAACCAAGGAAGCAAACAGAAAACACATAGAAAGGGAGAAAATCTTCACCAGCGACACATTTGACAGAGGTTTAATAACCAGAATACATAATGAACTTAAAATACAAAGAACTTAAAATACAAGAAGCAACCCAATTAAAAGACGGACTAAGAAGCTGAACAGAGAGTTCTCAAAAGAAGAAGTAATGACGGCCGTGAAACATCTTAAAAGATGTTCAACATCACTAATAATTAGGGAAATGCAGATTAAAACCACTTTAAGATTTCACCCTACCCCAGTCAGACTGGCTAATATCAAGAGAACAAATGATACCAAATGTTGGAGAGGATGTGGGGAAAGGGGAACACTCATCCACTGCTGATGGGGCTGCAAACTGGTTCAACCCCTATGGAAAGCAGTGTGGAGAACTCTTACAAAACTACAGATGAACCTACCATTTGACCCAGTTATACCACTCCTGGCATATACCCAAAGAATTCATCCTATTGTGGAGACACGTGTACATTCATGTTTGTTGCTGCTCTTTTCACAATAGCTAAGAGATGGAAGCAACCTAAATGTCCCTCAATTGATGAGTGCATAATGCATATGTGGTTCATTTATATAAGGGAGTTTTACTCAGCAGTAAATAAAGATGAAATCATGAAATTTGAAGGTAA
>NW_008327383.1:331685-333722 GCF_000622305.1 Nannospalax galili
GAAAGAAGGAACGCAAGAGAGGTAGGACCATAGGGAAGGGTATTAGTAAGGGAGAAGGGGGGAAATGGGGGCAACTTAAGTGGGAATACCATTATGGAGGGGTGAGACAATGCTAGAGATCAACAATGCCTAGCTAGTTTTGAAAACCAGAGAGAACCATATTACTCCTACAACCTACTGACAAATTATACATAGCAGATCAAGAAATATATGTCTATGTAAGGTTTATCTGAGAATAACTGATCTTTGCCCAAGATTTATCTACATGACACACAGTAATTAAAAATACCAGACTGGTGGAACTAAGCTTCTTGGGTGTTTAACAGACATACTTTGAGGTCTGTAATAATTTCACCAGAGGGACATAGAGGCCACTTTTTGCTCCTTGCCCTCCTAGGTTGACTAGTTCCAGGTGACGCTGAGCATCTCTCAAAATGTCCTATAATGGTGGTGGGTCACCTGTCCTCCTGATCAAGGAGGCCGAGGAGACCCCACCAGATGGACTTGAACCAGTGTCTATAAAAAGGATTGTCAACACAGAGGAATCATTTACTCCATGCTTCCAAGGAAAGCCAACCATGGTCAAGCAGGACCTTTGACATCTTCACATAGGTGGAACTAGTAAAAGAAAGGAGCCAAGGGCTCCTCCCAAGCCCATGTGACCCCTGAGGAACAGATCCTTAAATGACCTTAAGAGTAAAAATAAATCGGTTTTATCTGGACCAACTGTATGGCCTTAAACACCCGAAAGGTAAGTATAACCAAAGATTAAATGGGCCAACATAATTTCATAACAGTCTGTATGTATAGCTAAAGGCTACATAACAAGCAACAATGCCAGACAAGTGATACCTTCTTTTGATTTGATGGCCAGAGTAGCCAAAGGATTCCCAGACAGTAACCCAGTATAGAACTTGGAAAATGAACAGCAGACCCCAATCTTATTCAAAGGAATATTGACAACTGATTACCGCTAGATGAGGAACAGCTGACCCTCCTAAAACAAAGACCTCTAGATAGGCTGACTAGATTCACCATAAGGGCAAGTAGTGGGGAATGGCTGGGGGTGCCGACAATGCAGCAGACATTAGCAGGGATATCAGAGTATAAGGGCTCTAGTTGGGGGACGGAGGCTATGGGAGGGTGCTACCTGGTAAGTGGGTGTATAAATAAATAAGAAAAAAAATTCTTCAAAGCATAAAAATTTGCTCTTAATAATTAGTAGATGTGAAAAACATTACCATTGAAATCTACCTGATGACTTTACATTCATGCTCAGGTGCCAAGGATCTTAGAAAGTAAGTGACTGTGACTAGTAATAATCAGATACATAGAGATTAGAGACGCATGTACAAACATCTAAGTGTTATTTGCATTAAAAATGAGCTTTTCTGTATGAAACAGTAGATTCTAAAATGAAATAGAGATCTTTTTTAAAGGTTAAAACCTCATTCAGTTTTAGGTTTTATAGGGTTTATACTGAGTACAATAATGTATAACTGTATTAATTCATGTGTAAACCTAAAAGTTTACAGCCAATTCTGAAAGAGATGCATCTTAGCTCTGGAAATTGTTATTGAATATGTCAATACTGTTGTAATGAAATGCCTCTCCTAATTATATGGTTAGTAAATAATTTTAAAAATTCAATAAAAACAAATGTTAAAAAGTTTTAACCAAAATATAGATCCTGGAAAGAATGGTGTTTTTGCTGTCACAAGCTAAGGCATGTCAGGAACTACCAGAAGTTAGAAGAGTCAAGGATTCTTCCACAGAAACTTCAGGAAAAGCACACTTCTGTCAACACTTTAATTTTCAACTTTTGGTCTCTAGAGCTGTACATACATCATTTAAAATGCATTATTCAGTTCCCAGATACATGTGGAATTCCAACTTCTTCCTGCTGTTGTTGAGCACTGATTTTATTTCAGTGTATTTGGGCATACACTTTGTATCTTTTATCCTTTTAATTATAAAAACGTATTCTAGGTCTAACACACAGATACCCTGAAAACAATGTACTCCCCCCTTTTCACT
>NW_008327383.1:333746-334419 GCF_000622305.1 Nannospalax galili
AGAAGAAGCATTTCATTACAACAGCATTAACCTATTCAATAACATTTTTCTGAGCTAGGGTACATCTCTTTCAAATTGGCTGTACATTTTTAGGTTTACAGATGAATTATTATGCTTGTACAATCTTTTACTCATTATAGACTCTATAAGACATAAAATTAAATGAGGTTTTAACATTTAAAAAAGATCTCCACTTCGTTGTTAAAATACACAGTTTCATACAGAAAAATTCATTTTAAGGCAATTCACATTGAGACGTTTTCACATGTATTTCTAATCTCTCTATATATGACTATTACTAGTCACAGTTGCTTACTTTCTGAGTTCCTTGGTATCTGAGCATGAATATAAACTCATCATATAGCCTTCCTCTCCCACTAGAGCCTCCATACTCTGCCATCCCTGCCAGTGTCCACTGTGCTGTCAGCACCCCCATCTATTCCCCCCATCTGCCCTTCTGGTAAATCTAGTCAGCCAGAGGTAATTGTTTCAGGAGGATCAGCTGTTCCTCATCTACGGCAATCCATTGTCAGTATTCCTTTGGATAGAATTGGGGTCTGCTGTTCATTTTTCCAGTAGTATGTTGGGATACTATATGGAAGAGCCTTTATCCATCCTGGCCAACAACTCGACTGAAGGTATCACCTGTCTGGCTTTGCTGTTTGTCAAGTAA
>NW_008327383.1:334610-335310 GCF_000622305.1 Nannospalax galili
TTTTACCAGTTCCGTCTATGTGAAGATAAGTCAAAAGTCCTGCTCGACCATTATTGCCTGCTCTTGTAAGCATGGAGGAAATGATTCCTCTGTGTTGACCCTCCTCTTTATAGACTGGACACTGGTTCAAGTCCATCTGGTGGGGTCTCCTTGGCCTCCTTGATCAAGAGGTCAGATGACCCAATACCATTACAGGATGTTTTGTGAGATGCTCATAGACCCTGGGAACTAATCGACCTAGGAGGGCAAGGAGCAAAAAGTGTCCTTTGTGTCCCTCTGACCCAATTAGTATAGATCTCAAGGTATGTCTGTTAAACATCCAAGAAGGTTAGTTCCACCATTCTGGAATTTTTAATTACTGTATGTCATGCAGATAAATCTTGGGTAATGACCAGCTGGTCTCAAATAAACCTTGTCTAGAGATATATTTCTTGATCTGTTATGTATAATTTGTCAGTAGATTGTAAGAATAATATGGTTCCCTCTGGTTTTCGTGACTAGCTAGGCATTGTTTCTCTCTTGTATCATCTCCCCCCTCTATCATGGCTTTCCCACTTAAGGTGCCTGCACTTCCCCCCCTTTCTTCCTTACTAATACCCTTGCTCCCATAATCCTACCTCTGTTGAACTGCTTCTTTCCCCTTATCCCCTAGCGTTCTCATATACCCTTGGCTAACCCCGGCCCTTAGCTTCCCCCAATT
>NW_008327383.1:338990-345005 GCF_000622305.1 Nannospalax galili
TTTTTTTGAGCTTTATGTGTCTTTGTGGTTTACTTTTTGGGTATGAAGAGCTGATTCGTCTAAGCTTCTGGTTCTCTCTTTTGATTTTATATTGTCGAGGTCGGATTGATTTTGTCTTCAGGAGTTCTGGGGTGGCCCAGTTCCAATGTGGGTCAGAAGTTTTCAGACATTCTCCCTAGGTCTGGAATCTTGTAAGAATGCTTTTGGCCTCAGGAACTTGGGTGTTGGACTGACCTGAGATCCTGGCCGTGGCCGTGCCATGCAGCGACGCAAAGGCAGATGGGGTGGGAATAAGCCCCAAGATTTCCCAGGGAATGGATTGATTAGCTGGGTTGTACTGGATGCAAAGGATCAGGGAGAGGAAAGGTAAGCCTTGGAGCCCCAGAAAGAGGCTGTCAGCCCCAGAAAGAGGCTGGCGGGTATTGTAGGACCAGGGAAGTAGAGGAAGATGAGGTCGGGGCCAGGTGTAGAAGCAGTGCTCCTGGGGCCTAAGGAAGGCACTAAGATGGTCTGTGTGAAAAAGATCAGGAATCAGTATTGGTTCCCCAGGTGTCTTTGGACCCAAGACTAGGAATGGCGCAGGGCCCAAACTAGGAGTAGAGAACAGTGGGGGGGATGGAAGGGTGAATGAGGCCGGGGGAGTCAAGGTGCTGAGGGCTCCGCGATAGACTTACCCCAAGAGAGGCCTGAGGGTATGAGAGCAGGCTAGGAGATTTGGCCGGTGGTGCAGGTCCAGGGAAGCAGAGAGAGGTGAGGGCAGGGCCAGGTCCAGAAGCAGTGCTCCTGGGGCCCAAGGAAGGCACTAAGTTGGTCTGGGTGAAAAGGATGAGGAAGCAGTATTGGTTCCCCAGGTGTCTGGGGCCCCTAGACTAGGAATGGCACAGGGCCCAAACTAGGAGTAGAGAACAGCAGGTGAGATGGAAGGGTGAATGAGGCTGGGGGAGTCTAGGTATAGAGGGCCGCGCCATAGACCTAGCCCAAGATGCCTGAGGATAAGAGAGCAGGTTAGGAGAGTTAGCAGGTGGTGCAGGTCCAGGGAAGCAGAGAGAGGTGAGGGCGGGGCCAGGTCCAGAAGCAGTGCTCCTGGAGCCCAAGGAAGGCACCAAGCTGTCCTGGGCGAAAAGGATCAGGAAGCAGCACTGGTTCCCCAGGTGTCTGGGGACCCAAGACCAGGAATTGCGCAGGGCCCAAACCAGGAGCAGAGAACAGCATGGGAGATAGAAGGGTGAATGTGGCTGGGGGAGTCAAGGCGCAGAGGGATCCGCGATAGACCCACCCCAAGAGAGGCTTGAGGGTAGGATAGCAGGCCAGGAAAGCCAGGCAGTGGTGCAGGTCCAGGGAAGCAGAGAGAGGTGAGGGTGGGGCCAGGTCCAGAAGCAGTGCTCCTGGGGCCCAAGGGAGGCAGCAAGCAGGCTGGGTGAAAAGGATCAGGAAGCAGCACTGGTTCCCCAGGTGTCTGGGTCCCCAAGGCTAGGAATGGCACAGGGCCCAAACTATGAGCAGAGAACAGCCGGGGAGATGGAAGGGTGAACACGGCAAGGGGAGTCAAGGTGCGGAGGGCTGCATGATAGACTTACCCCAAGAGAGGCCTGAGGGCAGGAGCAAACACTGACTACTCTTGCAGAGGACCCACTTTTGAATCCCAGCACCCACATGATGATTAACAATTGCCCATAACTCCAATTCCAGGGGATCTGATACCTTCTTCTGATCTCTGCAGGCACTGCACGACATGGGTGCACTTACATACATGCAGGGAATACATTCATACACATAAAATAATGGTAAATAAAATATTTTTAAAATATTTTATTTATTATTTTTATTTTCTAAAATGATGGACTAATTTGTTTTCTCCGCTGATGTAGAAGCTTTTGAGAGGGAACTGACACTGATTCTAACCACTCCAACAGCTATCAAAATACCTGAAATCAAATCCTGAATTGATCACTCTAGAGCCCAGCCTTGGAAGACAAAAGAAAAATGAGGAGGAACCCAATAGAGGCATGATTTTGGAAGCCCTTGTCAAGAAATTCTAGTGGACTCTCATATGAACATTTGAAAATTGCCTGTTCTGAGTTTTTTCTAGTTCCCTGTCTAGATCTTGTAATGCTACTCTTGTCTTTACTTCTTCACATCTCCTCTTCACAATTCAAGGATTTTCTTTTTCCCCTAGAGATGAGTTATGCAATTTGGGAGTCTTTTAGATAGACCCACTGAAGGGGTACTCCAATTGCCTCACCCTGTGTCCCTGTTCAGCATGGAAGAAGCCAGAGCAGTCTGTGTCCCTATTCCCTATTGGCAGTTTGCTGACCTCTTCAGAGGATGGTGTGATAAGAATAGGATGTAGGAATTGGCTAGGCAGTTAGGGTTAAAAGACCCCAAAGAAAAGTAGCCAGTTTCTTGGCTAAAACTTGCAATGTCCTTGGGCCTCTTAGCAACATTCCATTCCAAAGGCCAAAGAAGTTGAAAATATTTGGGAGCTTTTATCTAATCCTTAGAAAATTTTAGGGTTACCTCTTCAAAAGGGGGAGTGTTAGAGTAGCCAAAAGCCCCATAAAAAATCAAAGAAGAAGAAAGAATACATGAAGTTGTCAGAAAAAAGTGATGGGGAGATATGAGAGGAGTTGGAGGGGAGGATATTTGCATGTTGACATTACTAACACGTGTCCTAAAAATATGTATCATATCGAATTTTTCCCTGGGAAAAGGGAAAGAACAAAATTCCCCCCTTTTTTTCTTTCTACCCTTTTATTATTTCTGCATCAGCAATGCCTTTATTCAAAGAGTTGTCAATCAGAGCTTCTTCTAGACCATGACATACACATTTTTCTTCAAATTTCATTAATGCAACCAAAGACAATAAAAAATATTCTATGAGACAAAGAATGTGGTCAACTTTTGGATATGCCAATGTCACCTTTTATAAGTTAATGAGCATTTAATTATATACTGTTTTCCGTTATTCTTAACCTGTGACCTTTCTCTAATATGATGCTTTTTATTTTCACTATAAAAGGACAAAGTATAAAGTAATATCAGCCACTAGAGAGCTAGGCTGAGAGAGCTGGAGCTATGTGTGTCACACAGCATATCCATGTTAGACAGCCACCATTGTGTCCAGACATGAAGGTAATTGGTGGGTTTTTGAACCCATATTCTATTGTTCTGTGAAATACTCTAAGTGCAACACACTCATATGCAAGAAAAACCACTCTGACTAACAACTAATTATTTATCGAATGTTTCCGAGTCTACAGGAATATAAGTTCTTATAGGTTTTAACATGAGTCAGAAGAGTGTTCTTGAGGTTCTATCTAATTAAATAACTAATAGTATCAATAACATATTAAAAGTAGTGGATAATATCAAATAATCTTTTTATAGTAATAACCACTTCAAAATTTATATGTCCCAGGGATAAATATGTAAGCAGCAAGGAACCTGAAAGCTAACTGGATACATGCACATTGTAGAGCTAGTGTGTCTGGAATTAGGCTGAAAGACAGTTGGGGTTGGATTTCCTACTACTCCAAGAAGCCTCTTCAACCAATAATGAAATAATAAATCTAAAACACAGTATCTGAAGCTTCAGAGTAAAAAATGGTCTTTGGACATATGATTTGTCTTAGCAAATGTCCCATGCTTGGCAGTTGCCATATCCATTGCTGTCACCTCAAATATATACATAAACATATATACAGCTCTACACAAAACATGTTGTGGACATGTTCTTTAACTACCTCTCTTATTATATATATAATGTGCTTTGCTGTCTTTCTTCTTAATGGTAGTGAGAAAATGTTCAGAATGCTGTGAATACCAAACTGTTGAAGAAGATGAACAAGTGCACACACATTTGAGAGCACAGAGAGAGAGAGAGAGAGACAGAGACAGAGACAGAGACAGAGATTGTCAATGGCAAATCTATGGGTGTTATTGAACACTGAAAATACTGTGCCTCTCAACTGCTATTCAATTTGTTCAGGTATGTTCTGCTTTAATTCAACGACTATTTTTATAAGCAGTTTTGCCAGCTGAGATTAACTTGATAAAACTACACCTTGGAAGTTGAAAATGTTAGGCATGTTTCAGAAGTAGAAGAATGTGAGAATTCTCTTTTTTTCTTTTTTTTTTTTTTTTTTTTTTTTTTAAAGATGTAATGACTAAACTAAAATACACTGAAATTTGACTTCGTGAACAGAGCAATGGTACCGGAATCCGTTTGCTAAAATATTTATTAGGAACCCTTAGAGCCATAAGAAAATACTAGTGAAACCTGGTCTTTGAAAAGTAATCATACCATTTGCGGCATGTAAGGCAGCCCATTTTCTGTGATATTTTCTTTTATAAAATGACCATGATGGGTAAGTAGAAACTGCTTTCCTGAGCTTATTAGTCTTAATTTAGAAGTCTTTTGAATTGAAGTGTCTCTCTCTGACTGCCCTCCTGCTCACTACTAGTGAAACCACACAGGAGTCTTTGCTTTAATTAATTAGGGTATAATTAAACAGCAGGTAGCAAGCAGAAGCTGGAGAGTCAGTTCCATCTGTTCTGCAGGGTCTCTTGATGGTAACTAGAGTCCCCTCATGTATTTTACCTTAAGCAGTTTTTGTATTTTAATTTCCAACTATCTCTCTTATAAATTGCTCTTATGATTTCACTTGATAATTTAACACTTCCAAATTGGAGTCCCTCCAGCATTTACCCTGAAAACCTACAAAGAAGGTTATGAAGGGGACTAGAGAACATTTAGATCAGCAAACACAATTAAAAGAAATATATCATGCAGTTATTAATATAAAGTGGTGGGTAGATACCCTTCCGTGAAAGTAATCAATTTTAATTTGAAGGTGAGGTAATTTAAAGACAGGGAGAAAGCTGACAGTGCTTCAGAGTGTGGAGGGTGGGACAAGTTTTCAGGGAAGCTTGGATTGCTCGATTATATTTCCAGTCTGAACTGGACGAGTCCTTGAAATTTCAAAACCAATACTCTAAATTTTGCTAAAATATTTTTTAAATGCAGAATAAAATAGTAATATATTGCATGCAAATACTAATACGCTTACTATTTCTACATTAAAAAAATCAATCATACTGCTTCTATAAAATTGTTTCTAGAGGAGCAGATACCTATTGGATTCATTTATTCATCTCCAAGAGAATATAGAAAATTTCAATCAATATTTGATCAATGGTAGCAATTGAATTATCTATTTTATTTTTCTGCCCATTGTATAAATCTTACTTTGCTTCTTAGTGGCAGCATGTTCAAAATCTATAGACAACTAAGGTTTTGAACGACTGTCAAGATCACAGCTTGATGCTGTTTAGAAATACAATTGGTGTATTCTGGTTATGTTTTCAGGTTCCTTATTTAAATAGAAGGGATGACTTTGATGAGTATCATGAGGTTTGGGGTATGAAAGGAGGTGACAAAAATCAAGGAAATCTATGCATCAGAATCTGTGAGAGATGCTGATTTTATCTGAATATTAGAAAAGTAAATTTATTTATCTGTGACAATAATCATATTACAATTATCCTCCATTTAAGGTTAGCTTTAGCATTTAAAGGATAAGAACAAGCACACATTAATCATCAGAATGTAATTTTCTACAGACAACCTGGAATAAGTTGTTTCCTGGTAGTGAAAAGTAAAATAGGTTTCTTAGTTCCACCAATGGACTGTGTCTATCATGCTAGAGCTGATTTTTGCTAGCAATAGGCAGCTTATCAGATCTCCCATCTAAAAGCAACATAGCCAATTTCTTACTTATGTGTTACACGGATCACTGATCTAGTCCCACATCTCATCACTTTAGATCTCGTGACATCCATAATCATCCATCATCTTAAAATTTGAATGTCAAAGCCAGGCGTGGTGGCACACGCCTTTAATCCCAGCACTCAGGAGGCAGAGGCAGGTGAATCTCTGTGAGTTCAAAGCCAGCCTGGTCTACATGGTGAGTTCCAGGACAGCTGGGGCTACAGGGAGACCCTGTCTCAAAAAGA
>NW_008327383.1:345249-369902 GCF_000622305.1 Nannospalax galili
AGTTGGGCTAAAAGGAAAACCTTTTCCAAAAAGGCCCAAAAATAAAAAAAAAAAATGAATGTCAAAAGAGTCTCATTATTACCATCTCAAACCAAAAGCAACATAAATTATTTCCTCACAACTAATTAGCCAGAATGATCCTCAGACCCCATATCCACACTAGAGCTCTAGTTGTGCCCTGACTTTAAAAATGAATGAAAAATATTTAGTCAGATCCTATTAATTTCATAGATATGTAATGAGTTCCTCTCATCTACCATCTGATTTTCTTAGGCCTCAACCTTCCCCAGCCTGTGAAACTGACCAGACACTCCTCCTTGATAAGCATCCTTGTGTGCACAGAGATTCACATTTCTTTGTGTTGGATATGTCAATACTCATTATTCTCTTTCCTTCAAAACTAGCTCTCACTTCTACAACACTTTGTTTTAGAGGATTTATTCAACTTGTTTGTTTTATTGTCATTTTAGCAATATTTTGGAAGGGGAATGAATTACATTTTACACTGCAATTGCTGTTGATAGATTTCTGGCACACCTATGTATGCATGCAAATTTTGACATATGTTTAAAAAGTAGGGATGATGAAAGTCATTATTTGTAGATAGGAAACTAACTTACATTGAGGTCTTTTGTTTGTTCCCTTTGCCTAAATCCAAATTAACTCCAATTCTGCACTGTATAGCAATGCCAGGGTCAAGGGCACAATGCATGTAAGATGGCAGGCCGATGTGATTATAATGGACATCAAGTTAGGTTTCGATGCACCACGCACATGCTGATGGTGATGCAAACCTACTGCACTATCTGTTGCATAAAGGCTTAGCTCATAAGATCATTGGCTAATAATAAATTACTGTGTTGCAGGCTATTGCATGTACTGTCTTTTTATCATTATTTCAGTATCCTCTTCTACTTATAAAAATGTTTACTGTAAAATAGCATTCCATGTTAGAGAAGCAGCAGCCTCACTCACCTGTTTTGATGGTATCAGTGTCTCTTGTTCTTGACTGAATATCATGTACTTTTGTTCATTGTGGCCCTGGGCATAATTAGTTCTAAGACATGTACAGAAGTAAAATCACGTTGTCTAGGTATGCAGTACACTGCACTGTCTTGGTTTGTGATGCTTACAGAACAAATCTGCCAATGCCTCATTTCTCAGTGTATCCTCATTGCTCTGTGACGCATGCCTGTATTTTATTTATGTCTTAGTTTCATGGTTTTTCTTCTCCACTTGCTGTATGAAGGCAGTGTTTGGGGTTCATTGTATTATTCTAAGAAATTTCTCTCAGATTTCTAAAAAATACGCTTTCCTACCACAGTGTGGTGTCATGAATTTTCCCTTAAAATTCACGACTGCATCTGTATGCCTTAATCTAAATTTCTAAAGACATTACCAAAGTCCAAGTATATCTCTCATTTACAGTTTCCACCAATTCTCTGACCTACTTCACTATTTCTAAACAACCTGTGCTTCTGCCTGGCATACTCTTTAATCTTAATTTCATTTTCTCAAAGCATGTCCGTATGTGAGACATGACACAAATGTGCCACCATTCATCATGTCTTCTTTCACCTGCATATCTGATTTCCATCTCCATATTTTAGCAACAAAGCTTCCAATATTCCTTAGATATATTTATGATACAAATCTTGTTTTATGTGTCATGTTATATGATATAGGTGGCCAGAACTCTGATATCATTATATCCCTCATAATACTTAGCAAAGCACCTGCGAGAAGACAAACACTTCATTTAATCCACCCATATTTTCACTAAATGCAATAGGAAACATGTTCTCATGAATATCTTCAAATCCCCCAAATTCTTAGTACTGAATTAGTTGATTCAGTCCTTCAGTAATGCTCACTTCTGTTGTTACCTAAAACAGGGTTGGTGGTTGTTCTTTGTAATTGAATGCGCCAAAAGATTCAGTTGCTTTGATTTTCCATGGATAAAATAGACAGATGGCCAACTGGCAGGCACCCAGAGATGCTAGTTTTACCTATTAAATCCCATTCAAGCAACCAAATCTTACACATGCCAACAAAAGTATTACATTTTATTAGGCTGATTCGCTTATAGTTGTACTTACATACAAATAGACCTTTCTTAAGAAATTTATTTGTATTAGTTTAGAAATTGGATTTTAGAAATCAAGTTGCTATGATTACATTTTAAATTATGCTTCCAAAGTTTGATTTAACTTTTGCTCTATAATTTTAATTTAAGCATTTCATTATGTGGGAGGGACTACTTTTTCCTTGAGTATCGTATTAAATCACATAACTCAGTCACTCGGTAAATACAGTCCCAAGACCTAGAGGCAGGTAATATAAGAATCCAAAATGAATTCTATTCTCAGGGGTGACAAAACACTGATTCTCCAGCATGCTTCCAGGAGGCCCTGAGGTTAGATCAACCTGGGTGGAATTACCTGTTTTGCTGTGTGAAATTTCCATGATGAGAATGGAAGGCAGGGAGAGAGAAAGAGAGAGGGAGTGAGAGGGAGAGAAAGAGAGAAATTGAATAACTTTAAATTTTCAAATACAGAGATTTGCATTGAAATAAACAAAACTCCATTGACTTCTGGTATTTGTTTCCATTTGAATTTTACTGCAGTATGTTCAGATGTGTATCAAGACAATTGAAACTAATGATCTGCGTAAAACGAGTCTAAAAAGTTATTTCTGAGAAGTTTAAGATCAAGGGCATATATTAAAAGAATACACAAACACTAATATATGGATAATTTGATTACAAAAATGCAATTCATCAAATAAAACAATAATACTCTAGTTTCTTGAGCTCTGTTCATAAGTAGCTATAAATAAAAGTTATACTGAGTTTTGTTTGTTTGTTTTTGGTCTTTCTATTCAGGCCTTTTATTCCTGACTTGTGAAGGCTGGCCCTTTTTGGCATCAATGATTCTGAAAGTTTCTTTAAAGTATGCTTCAAATAAAACTCTCTAATTCTTTATTTCAGAAACATAGCAGTAAGTCCAGAGATTCAGGATTAATATTAAAATAGTGTGTGGATAAGTAGTAAATTCCTGCTTTACAAGTTTAATAGGTCAATATTTGCTGCATTATTTTCAAGTTTACTTCAAGTGATGCGGTGATGTTGCCTAACTACCCAATGGCAATGTGTATGATTATAAAAATGTCAACATTAAAAAGTAAAAATTATGGCTGTGGTGGCTCATGTTTGTAATCCTAGCACTTGGGAGTCTAGGGCAGAAGGATCACTTGAAGTTCTAGACCAGCCTTGTCTACACAGTGAGCTCCAGGGTGGTCAGAATTACATAACAAGAACCTATCTAAAAAATTTTAAAGAATATAAACACCACCAAAGGAAATCATATTTACCAATGTTTGCACTGCTTTGTTAATGAGAAATAGTGTATAATAAAGGAAACTGAACCAATTGAAAAAGAAAACCATAGATGATAAACTGTTAATGACTATAAAGTTATGAGAATTTTATTTTCTCAAAAATATGTCAAGATTCCTAGTCTGTCAACATAAATCAGGTGACTATTGGACAGAATGGTAAAGAAGGCAATGCACCGGGCATAACTGGCATTACTTGTATTTGTATTTTTAAAACGTCAGCGTTGCCTTTCTTCAACACCCACTACCCCTGGAGTTAGAACGGTTCTGTCGCTGCTTCCTCCTCTGTGGATAACAGTTCATGAGTAGCTGCATCATTTCTGCCTCCTTTGGAGTTTTTAACCTAATATTTGTGTGCCCTCAACAGCATTTCAGCATTAACTTGTCTTCACATCTTATCTGATTGGATCTAGCATATTTCTGTCATAAAAGAATCACACACTTACTGTAAAAAATTCTGTAGCACTGTGAGTATTTTTTTTATTTCTAAGATGCTTTTGAGAATCATCTGAAAGCTGAGAGGAAACAATTGAAAACTAAAAGAACTTTCATGATGATTCAGGAAGGGTAGTGGGATCCACAGAAAGAAGTCACCAGACCTTCATAGTCTAAGTCTCTTAGGAGGGAACCATCCTTGCAGCTGAAATTGCTAAATTCCTCAAGTGTGAGGTAAGGACTTGGCACACTATGACTGGACTTTTCAATAGAGTTGCATGTACAACAGTGAAATCCACCACCCAGCGACCTGTAGTGATCAACACGACAGCTGAAGTAAATGGGTCTGCTGTGTTGCGAGGGTCTGTTTGCTTGGCCGAATATGGTCTCAGCAAGCTATGCCTGGGAATATTAATTACCGAGACAAGCAAGGAGAGAGGAGGCTCGCAGCAAACCCCGGCTGAAGAAGCAGTCTCGTTTCCCACAGAGTTCTGCAGCTCGCACAGACGTTCTCTGGCTCCTGAGCACCGGCGGACTAGTTGTCCTGCTGTTTTCTGTTAATTAGAGAATAAATAAGTGGCCAACTGTAGTCTGCGGGCATATGTTGGTCAACTGTCTCTGTCTAATTAGGTTGTAAGCCCACTGGGCAGGCGCCTCATTTAAATCTATGTTCCGGAAAGCCTTTAGTGCCTCGGGTGAGGCCCAGTGACAGAGTAGAGCAAATGGCTGAGGTCCAGTAAGAAAGAAAACAAAACAAAACAACAAAAAAAAACTTTTACAAATTCTTGTGTGTCTGTTTGGTAGATTAAAAATGCTACTTAAAGATTTTAGATGAAGACTGTAACTCTACTTTTGACAGAACAATAACCTGTATGTTTGTGTAGTGTAATAAAAATGTGCAATTAATATAAAAATTTGCATATAACTAAAAAATAAATTGTTTAAATTTATATTTTACTTCTAAGTTATGTATAGGGTTTCAAAGGTAATAAATATAAATATCTAATGAAATAGATGCTTATTTAACTTGTTGGCATCCATATGTGACTGTGTTATAGAAATAAATGAAGACCAAACAGAATGAGAAAGCATTTTTTTTATTTGATGTTTACTCTCTAGAGCAAGAGATTCAACACTATCGCTCACATGTTAGCAGGCTTAAGGCAACCAGGGCAGTGTAATGCTTTAAAAAGGGAAAGCCAAAATCCTTCACTTGGGTTTGAAGGCTATTGGCAACTGCATTCAGGTTAACTAGATCCAGGATACCCTGTGCAGTTGGTTAAGGACTGGATAAAAAACAAACAAACAAACAAAAAAAAAAAAACATAGAACCTTTCTGTTACTAATCAAATCTTGAACATTTTCTATCGAGTGTTTTAAGTTTGTTTTTCAATATTCAAGGACTTTAATAATAAACAGAACTATGATGAGACATTAAGACATGTAAGTATCCATTAAATGTCTCTATGCAATAGAGATGTAAATACCTGTAATTCAGGCAAGTCTCTTCTTGTGAGTTCTCCAATATCTGACACCATCAGAATAGTGAGACTACATTCCATAAGGAAAGAGGAAGACAGGAAAGGGTGAAATATATTTGTGCTGGGCCTAATGGTACATACCTGTAATTCCTGCACTTGGGAGGCTAACGCAGGAAGATCACAAGTTGAAGGTCAACCTGGACTACAGAGTGAGATCCCGCTGCAAGAAATAAAATCATTTAATTATCTACACTAACATATGTCTGTATGTGACTTTTTGGTGTTTAATGACTTTTCTATATAGGTACTTAATGTTTTGAAATCATATAGTGTTAAATTATATAGTTTTTTCTTTTTTACGTGTGTATGAGTTCGTGCATGTGTCTGTCATATTTCTTGTTTCTCAAGAGGCTATTAGATTCCCAAAAGTAAAACCAATTCTCATTGTACTTTATGTGTTTTTCCCCTAGTGCTACATAAATTAACTACCAACAAATGCTTGATGGTTGATTAAAATCATGCAAATGTCTGTTTAATACATCACTACACTAAGAAAACTTTAGTAATTTCATGAGTAGTTAAGTTGCTTTGTAATTTAATTCATCAAATATTAATACATACATCATTGGCAAATTGTAAGATAGTGACCTAGCAGCAAGTAGCTAGTTTAAAATATTTGCTCCCATTCATTTATTTTAGAATGTAGATACTTAATTGTCTCGAAACAGTGATAAGAGAAATGGAGACTCTAAAACTCCTGCACTTATACCCTCTCCCTTTAAAGGAAATTTTTAAGTTGGCATTTCTTATAATATAATCACTTGTATTTATTTTTGTTTGGCTTGGTTTTTTGACATATGTTTCATGTTGTTTAAGCTAGAATGAATCTGATATTCTTGTCTCAGCCTCCCATGTGCTGGTATTACTGATATATATAACCAAGCCTGACTAATATATTATATATATCTAATTCATGTTGAGGTTAAGGCCAAATTCATATTTTTTTCCATGAATCTTTTATACCACACAATTCCTTTTTCTGGAGATGACGAGAGATATCTGTGAATAAAAATGACCTATGACAAAGGTGACCAATAGTTTAGGGGTTGTTTCCTTTTATATTTGTAGAACAAGCAAAGATGTTAAGCTTAAGTCAATTTATGCACACAGGGATCCCTTCGGTGACCATCAGAACCAATGAGCTCTGTGCTTTACGTAGTCACACTCTGCATGTTCTCTTGGCTATCCACATGATTTGGGTATTTTCCAGTATCGTTCCTGCCTAGTCATCCCTAGTTGTCAGAGTGAGAACTACTAGATTACAGGTGAAAGGCTTAGTCTCCCAGGAATAATTTTAGGAAAAGAGGTCAGCATTGTCCCCATCACTAATCTTCATATAGTCAAATTAAATGAGCTCCCACATTTGTGCACAATGAACTGCAGCCTTCTTTCTGAGTTTCTGCCTCTGCCTTGTTCCCCTCTGTTCCTTTCTCTGTCTTCTCTGATACTCAGCTTCCTAAAAAACTTTAAATTATGCCTCTATTGTTTAAACTGGAATCCTATTTTCATGACTTTCTAAATATGACAGACTTTCTACAAGAGCTAATCTCACCTTTGTTTGTCTACTCTCAGGCATTAGAGAAGTTCTCTATCTTGAATAATCTCTAATATACCTTTCTGCTATCCCTATCAAGTATCCTTTTGGAAATATATGTGCTTACTCCTCAGTTAACACATTTTTTCAAATCAGTAATTAAAATAACTTATTGCAATTTTAATCTACATATACTGTGTACTAAGCACCTGGGTAAGCACTTTATATTCATTGTTTCATTTGTTCTTTATGGTGTCTGTTTTCAGCTAGCATTAGGCTAATGCTAAATGCATGAAACAGGCATTTGAGAAAGTTCATTGACTAATGTCACATAGCAAGTGCTCAAAACAACCACGTTATGCTTTTTTTGCTTGCTTCCTGTTTTGTCACATGATACATATTTATATTGTTAATATTTGCTTCTTTTTCTATTAGAACATAAATCCTTATGATAAGAAATCTTAATGTTTTATTCACCATTGTATCTAGGATAATAAATGTCTTGCCTCTAGTAAGTTCTCTTTCTTTCCCTCTCTCTTTCTCTCTCTCATCTCTGATGCATAGACACATTTGAATGTACTGGTCAGTGAGTCAATGAGTGAAGGAGAAACACAAGATGGTATTTAAAATTAACGTACCATTTTTGTTGAATTTTTCAGTGGAAGGACTGGCTAATAGATTAGGATTTTTTTCAGCAAAAACTTGAACTTAGTGTGAAGAAAACCTGACATCTGGTTGTTCGTCTTCCAAAGCTACTAACTGGAAGTCTGCATCCTGTGAAAGAAAATTTGAAGTTTATCATCTTGAACTTGGTTTTAAACATAATGAAATTCAACATATGATCATCAGAATTCCAAAGATGCTAACCGCAAATAAAAAGAAGTTTACAGAGGCTTTTGATTATGTGCACAATGTGATGAGCATTCCCCACTATGTCATTGTTAAGTTCCCACAGGTATTTAATATACGATTGTTTAAAGTTAAAGAAAGACACTTGTTTCTCACCTACTTGGGAAGAGCACAGCATGATCCAGCAAAACCTAACTACATCTCTTTGGACAAGTTAGTATCTATTCCTGATGAAGTATTTTGCAAAGAAATTGCCAAAGCTTCAGTAAAGGACTTTGAAAAATTTTTTAAAAAGGTAAATGCCATTTTACTAAAAGTAAATTGTCAAAGCATAATTATAACATCAGCTGAAATGTCTCAATTTATCCTTATTGTATAATTTTTTAATTGTTCTATAATTAGAAATTTTAGATGAAATAGTACGATTTATTGTGAAGTATATAAATCTATTCCTCATAGTTGATAGCAAATAAACGGAGGATAGATTTACAAGACCTCCAAACTATAGGTGAAATTTTGATAGCTACTTACAAGGACAAAAAAAGCATTAACATATTTTGTTTGCTGGTACTAATATTCAAAGCCCATGAACACATTAGGGAAATGTCCTAAAATTCTTTTACAGTAGAAACCTTCACAGATATTTTTAAGATATATTCTGTAATGACTGAAAATGAGATACACATCTATGAAGCTAATCATAAGATTTATTTTATTAAGAAACAAACTTGAAAACACTAAACAACATTCTACAAATCAAAATGTTTTAACTTTTCTTAGAGATCTAAATTAAGCTATATTTTAAACACCGTGATTTTCAGTCAAAACATGCATTTACATAAATAAAATCAGTTGTGGTATATATTTAATGATGGTGTACTTTTTCGGTAACAGTTTTTATTTTAAAATATGGATTAGAAATGGCATGCCTATAAATCTTAAATACTATATATTTGTGTTTAATAATTTTCTATTGATGGGGCTGGAGAGATGGCTCAACAGTTAAGGGCACAGTCTGCGCTTGCACAGGACCTAAGTCCATTTCCCAGCACTCACATGGCAGCTAACAACCATCAGTAAATCCAGTTCCGGGGGATCCTATGTCCCCCTCTGTCCCCTGCAGGTACTGCATCATAGGGGTGCACTTACATGGAGCAAAACACTCATACACATAAAATAAAACCAAATAAATAAAAAAGTAGTTTAAAATTTTTTTTCAATTAATTACTTAGTAAATTAGAAACCAGTGCTGTAAACTGTCACAAAAGAAAGTAATATTTCCATTGGGAAAGAAAACTTCCTTTTCTAATCACTAAGGCAATATATATCCTCTATCAAATGCAATAGCCATACCATAGCAAATACTTTTAGGAGACTCACCAGACAGATTGGTCTTAATGGGGGGGGCGGCGGGAAGAGCTTGCTTGCTTACTTTCAAAAACCAGTGAAGCCACATGTGAAAAAATGAATGAGGTAACAAATCTAAAATGATAAGCTCATTTATATATCACCATTTTATTTTTTTTAGAAATATTTTATTTTGTAAATGCTCAGTTAATCCAGAAATATGAGAGACACTTATGGAGCACAATAATAAGCCAAACATCAGGCAACCAGCATCTGATTTTCAGTGGACACATTAGCACTGATGCTATTTAAGGGATTGATTTCTCTTTCCCATTTCTTTCTTTATGTTCCTTTTTTTGTCATGACATTTTAGGACTGAGAAAAGGTCATTGATTTTTGTCAAGAGGCATTTTTTGCCCCTTAGTTAAGTAACCCAACAAATAATACCTCAATGGGAGTGAGCTATTTTTGCAAGTACAGCAAGTACAATGGAATAGTTTTTTAAAATTCATTTGGTAAATCACTTTACATTTCTGAATGATCTAAGATTGAGAATTCCAATCATTATGTCAAACTTCATTATTCTTTCCTACTAGTAGTATACCTCAGAATAAAGTTCAGTTAGTACGTAAATTCTGAAAGAATTATTTCTATATGCCAAACACTGTTATTGTGGCCAATATATAAACACTAATAAACAAAAGAGATAATACCTCTACAGGATCATAATCCTGACATCCAAGTAGGGTAAAATAATTGAATACTTAAGGTGCATAAAAAGGCAAGCAGCAATTAAGAAAGTAAATAATTTAATACTATGTTTTTTCTTTCTAAAGCTAATAAAGTAAAATATCATGCAAAACTTCATTAAATTAAATTTAATAACTGCCTTTTCAATTCTCTGCTGTTTCTCTTTTCCTCCATGCATATTATCTATTGTATATTTACTCCTACAGAGAAAAATTGACATCTTTACTGATGAAGGAACATGTTTGCCTTGTAAATAAAATATATAATCTTTAAACACCCTTAGATATCTGAGGATATCTGTTGCCAAACTGAGTCTGATCATCATAGCTCTTTTCCACTGAATTTCAGAAAAGTTGGTAAAGTCATTTAAATGTGAATAATATTTTAAATGACTTGAAAAGACTGTCTGGAAGAAAATAAGGAGTTTCATTTCCTTGTGGATGCTGATGAATCAATTTGGCCCTCAGGCAATGATATTAGTATGTCACCTCTATGAATCTTCCTAGGTGACTTGGCATATATAAAACACAGTATAATCTTCTCTTATTGATTACACTAGGCTATATTAAAATCAGCATTTCTATTCAATTGTTTAATTCGATGAAAAATAATGGGAACACTAAATATTGGCTCTCTTTAAAGAAAAAAGTCAAAGAGAAAGTTAGTCTTCATCAACTGCTTTCTTCATGAATAGTTTCAATGTTTAGTGAATGATGGAATAATTAGGCCATCTACTGGCAAGTGACAAATAGGCAACCTTTATACTAAGTTCACTAAAAACCAACCTGGAGGACACTTATAGGTCTTGGAGAATTGATTGGCAGAGGGGAGCATTTTTTTCTTTGTTCATGTTAATTGGTGATTTCACAGAAATTTAATTTCATAATTTTCAATAATTTTAATATAAATAGTGACTACAAAGCAGGGAAGTATAACTCCAATGTTTGCATCATATATGTACTCACAAATATTCATCTGCTATGTGCACAGCACACATACAAACATAGGGTACTTACCTTATATGTGATATCTTCCTTACTATCACCAAACTCATATCATAGGGAATCAAGTATTGAAAAATATTTTTTTTTAAATTAAAAATATTTTTCTTAAATAGTGGGGAAAAATTATTACATACAACTGAGTTCCATAATTCATAGTAGTAATAGTAGTAGTAGTAGTAGTAGTAGTAGTAGTAGTAGTAGTAGCAGTACTAGTGTATGTACATACATGTGTGTGCATGTGTGTGTATGTGTGTGTGTGTGTGTGTGTGTGGCAGCTTCTAGAAGAAAAAAGAAAGACCAGAATTTCTGAATCTTTATGAAAACCACTCATCCTATTTTCACCAAAGTCAATTAAGTTTAATAAACTAATAAAATTCACTTTTGAGGATTCTCGACCCTTGAAAATTTGAGTCTAATTCCAAATTGCACCCCATGTTGCAATAATCCATAGAAATGAAGATGATAGATACTTGTATCTAGGGACTTTTAAAGTAGACTTTACTTTCCTTCAAGCAACAGTATTGACTTTTTTCAGTTCAAAGAGCAAAGGGCGTTCTCAAGTGCATCCTGAGAACAATTCACTGGCATTGCCTCTCGAGTTTTTGAGAGTATTGTTGAACTAGCTCCACAGGTGTGTTCAGGGTCTCAGTTTTCCTAAGACTCCAATTTGACTACATTCCCAAGATTCTACATCACACACACACACACACACACACACACACACACACACACACACACTAACAAGTTCATTTCTAGTTCACAGAATTCTGCAGCAGAAACAAATTACCTAATTAATAACCAAATTGCCTAATTAATACCCAAATCACCCAGTAAATATCATCTCTCAAACAGTTTCATTTTGCTGCTGTCAACATCTTTCTTCATAGGATTCTTCACACTTGACTCCCTATTCCTATTTCTATTCTTTATACATCTTATTCACAAACAACTCACGTTTTAGCCATATAAGTTAATAAATCTTTTTTATTCGTTCATTTAAATGGCATTAAAGTCACTGAAAATCTTTATTGTTTTATTACAATGTGCTTGACTCTCTTTGGGCTTCTGGAACCGCAGGATGCATACTGAGAGGACAAGAAGAAGGTAGGAACCCCAGGAGAGGGTGTCCCCCAGTCACATTTACATAATTAAAGGAAAAGCATACACCAAAGCATTACCCTTAAATATGTTCTGGACTGTGTCTGAAATTGACAGATTCTTATTTTCAGTGATTGAGGTATTAAGGCATAACTGAAAACAGTCACCATAGTTATCTTTTCAAAGCAGAAATATAGGAACATCAATGGATCTACAATTGCTTGTAAGGATGCTAACAACAGTCTGCTGTTTTTAAGCTGTTTTTAAGCTGCCTGAGTTCCCTCTTAGGCTGTCCAGGATACAGGAACAAGGAGCAAAAGCCATCAAAGCAATTACTTTAGGCTCAGAAAGAAGTTTTTGGAAAGTCTGTTCAAGAAAAGAACATCTAATTTGTTATTATGGCAATAGTTATGGAAGCTGGAGGTTGGTGGAGAAATTTTACCATGGGTAAGCAGAGCTACCCTTTAATACAAATGGAGAAGTATCTGAAGATAAAGATCCAGGATATGCATGGGTTAATAATCTAGAACATTCTAGGACACCCGTGAGGCTAGCACTGCTCTGAGTTGTCAACTGAAAGAGTTGCCATAGGTAAAATGCTATTTTATTGGCTTTGAGAGTGCTACCCATTTTAACTATGGGCAAAGGAGGTATACTGACTGAGAGAAATAGGTCCTTTCTTTTCAGAATTTCCACTGCTTTAAATTGCTTTTGACATAAATACTGCTGTTAAAACATTTGGCAAAATAAGTCACTGCACTGGCTCTTTGTTTTTCTATAATATAGAAATGATAGCAGTATCTATTTTTGGACCAGTTCCAACACTAAGATAATATATGAGAATACGCTTTGTGTTCTTTTAACAAACATTTGTTATTTTTGTTTTATGTGTATGAGTGCATTGCCTTCATATGTGTAAGTGGACCCGTATCATGCAATGCCCACGGAAGTCAGAAGAGGCTGTCGGATCCCCTGGAACTAGAGTTACAGATAGTTGTCAGCTGCCATGTGGGTGCTGGCAATTGAGCCTGAGTCTTCTGGAAGAGCAGTCAGTGCTCTTAACTGCTGAGCCATCTCTCCAGCCTCATGCTTTGTGTTCTTTGAAGGATTATACAAAAGTAATACTAAGTACCGGAAAACTCTTTTTCTGCTGCTAATTCACAAATATACACAAATTGTAACATTTAAGTGAGGAAAATGCACTTGATAATCACGTATTAGGAAAAATTTATTAGCATAACTTCTAAGCCTGCATCTGTGTGTATGTGTTTGTGTGTGTGTGTACGTGTGTGTGTGTGCATGCATACACATGCACGTATGTGTGTTTGGGAAAGAGAGAGAGAAGGAGAGAAAGAGATGAGACAGGACTGGGAAAATATACTTCACACACATTTTGATGTCTGACATTGCTCACCTTGATAAAAGTTGCCCACTATTCATCTATTAAAAAAAGCAGAAATCTATTAATGAGTTTTAAGGACAGTAACAAGCTAACCTACTTCTTCAGTTTCATCTTGCTATCATCTCTGTCTTTTAATACATAATCATCAATTACAGGTTCCTCATTTTAATTTTTAAATTTATTTTTATTTTATATGTATAAATGTATTGCCTGCATGTGTGTAAGTGAACTTCTGTCATGCAATGCCTGTGGAGGCCAGAAGAGAACATCTGATGCTGGAACTGGAGTTAAGGATGGTGGTTAGCTGCCGAATGTGTTGGCACCCAAAGCCAGGCCATCTGCAAGAGCAGTCAATGATCTTGACCTCTGAGCCATTTCTGTAGCTCCCAATTTCCTTATTTTTATCTGGTCTATAGTCTTAATTTGTTTTGTGTCTTTGTAATATGTCAGTTGTTTCCTAGAACAATCCCCATTCTGTTTGATAAAAACTGTTCTTGTCTTACAAGATCCAAATTAGACCATTTTAACAATTTAAGCTCCCCCTGAATTCCTTGTCAGTACTGGAAATTCTCTTCTATGAAAATCTTTCAATCTTTCTAAATCATTTACTTTTAATTTATAAGTATTCATTACTTGAATTTTCTTAATCTCTTGAAAAAAATTTACGGATCTCATAGCATCTTTGTGCCTCGCCTAATACCTAGCACATCACCAATCTTACAGTAATTAGTAATTAAGTACATGTTTGAAAGAAATTATCTATTAACACAACAGAGATAGAACAAGTATTAAGTTAGCTAATTCTTTTTTATTTGGACATTTGCGAAAAGATGGGGAAAAAAAAAAAGATGCGCATGGCTTCCAGATGTATTGCTCGCCTGAAAATGTTCTTCTGATGGAAGAATAAACAAATAGTCCTTCCTAACAGAATAAGGAATTACTGACACCTAATGATAGAAAAGATTGATGAGGATTGTGGCTACAGTGGTCAGCATTCTCCTTAAGACCAGTGATACATCTAAAGGAGTGGTCAAGAAGATCAGGAGGGCCAACACACTTACTGACTAGAAACTGTATTTCTAAGTTGGAGCTTTTTAAAGAAGCAAGAATGGTGTAAGCAACTAGTCAACTAGAGAGTATATTTTTGATATGAAAATGTTGAGCCCAGTCCATGAAGGAAGCTCAGAAGTTAAAGAACGGATTATACCTGCATGGGGAGTCAGACAAGTTCCTGAAAGGTAGTTAAGAACAGAATGTACAAAATGCCAGGAAGGGTAACAAAGCAAAGTATGAGACACGTAACATACTTGAAACATGACTTAGCCAGACAAGGGATTGTGTAACATAGGCTAAAATTTGTACAGCAGAAACTTTCTTCACTGAGGAAACATAACTGGGCTTTTCATATGTTATTTATTGGTCTTAGGAGTGAGGAGCTACTGCTGCAATTTGCCAAGCACATCCAAGCCAATGGCATTTCTTTGGAGATAGTAGTTGGTTACTACCTTAAAATGCATGGCACTATTGCACCATTGGACAGGTCTTGTCATGCGAGTCAGTATTGCAGCTCACCATGTTCACAGCTGGTCCAGGCTGATGATTACTTTTCTTTTCTAGTAGTATGCACAACACCTTCCCTACTATGAAAGCTAGGCAGTAATCCTGAAGCTTTGAGGTCAGTCCCAGCTTGATTTCTTGTTTGTTCTATGACTCACAGATCTATTTTCTTCAGCAATAGGGTCGTAACATCAAGTTCTGGTTGGTAACCCAGAGCAATGGTAATAATCAATATCATTTGAGGGTCTTTGGGATTCCCCCAGCCAACAAATCCAAAAGAGGGGCTCCATTCCTAGCACTGGGTATGTAGGCCTACGATGTCTGGTAGAAGCATTGTCCCTCCATCATAGGGTAAATGAATTGAAACTGTTTTTGCATTGTATATGTGTATACTTTAAGAAGCTTTCAATGTAGGGACATAAAGGGAAAAAGATGAATAATGGAATAGGAAGGGTTAGAAAAGGCGGAGATGGGAGGGCAGGACAGAGTGGAGTATGGGGAGAGCAGCCAATACAGAAGTTCTCTTGAAAAAGTCATATGGAAAGCTGCTGCTATCGAATGCTTGTCTGTCATCTAGGTTTGTATATGTCCTTTCATTTTATAACATGGCAATAGCTATACCCAAAGACAAATGGAACAGGACCTAAGTTGTAGAATATGGTTTATTCTAAAATGCTAACAATGAATGTTATGTTTAAAGATGCAGTTCAGTGATCGTTCTTTTCTAGAACATACAAGTTCCTACTACATTTAATTGCCCAGCACTTTAGGAAAAAGAATCAAAGAAAAGTCAGTATTTGCATATTCAACGGTTTAATATCCATTATTATGATCACTAAATTTTAAATTATGTAATTGGAAGGCAAGATGTCTGCTGTAATTTGGATCATCAACACTCCCTAAAGGTCTATGTGTTCTAGACTCTTCCCTGGACTACAAAGATATTGGGGGGCAGGGCGGATAGGGCCTTGTGTTGGATATGTTCAGTTGTCAGTTTGACACACTGGGAAAGAGGAACCTCAACTGAGATATTTCCTCCATTGGATTGACCTGTGGTCATGTCTATGAGGCATTTTCTTGTCTACTGAGTGATGTGGGAAGGCCCAGACAGTATCTGTAGTGCCACCTCTGGGCAGATGGCCCTAGATTGTAGAAAAAAGAAAGTTGAGCACATGCCTGAGGGGTAAGCCAGTAAGCAGTGCTCCTCATGGTCTCTGATTCAATTCTTGCCACCAGGTTCCCTCCATTATTAAGTTCCTGCATTGGCTTTCCATGATGATGGACTGTAAGTTATAAATCAAAATAAACCCTTTCCTCCCCAAGTTGGTTTTGGTCAGAGTGTTTTATCATAGCAATAGAAAGCTAACTAAGATAGAAGTTGGAACCAGTCATGACCATGTTGTTTGGGGAGGTCTGTGAAAGCCTTTGGAACACCAAGCTGGAAAATCCATTGAGTGCTTGGAACTTAGTGAGTTGCTCTGTGGGAATTTGGAAGATAATGGTGAAAGAGGAAGAGGTGATGAAGGCCTGGCTTGTGAAGATTCAGAGGGAATCAAAGGCTATCAGGGCTGTTTATGAGATAGATTTGAATTAGGATTTTGTGTGTAAGTGAAATATTTGCTTTACTGAGACAATGAATATTTGTCAGTTGGGGATGAATTTCAGCTGGGATTAACAAGAAACCAGCATCACTGAGGTAAAATCTGAGAAATATTCCTTAGGGTTATCACACAGAATCTGTGGTTCAGAGGAGGCCAAGGTTGCATCTCAAGCTACAAGCAAAACTTGGCAAAGTGTAAGAGTACCCAAGATGACACTGGTTTTGGTGGCATAAAAGCTAAAGAACAGAAAGATAATGGAGAGAGAAGATGAGGCCAGGCACTCTGTGAGGCTGGGAGAAGCCAGTGAAGCTTCATCCTCAGTTGCAAAGAAGACCTCAACATACTGAAGATACCGGGACCATCAAATGACCACCAGGGGCAGCAGAATGTATGGAGTGGAGCTGGCCTTAACCTACAAGACAAGTGGTGTGTGCTGTGGACGGCAGAGCTGGAGAAGTAGATCTGCCAAGCTTCTTGGAGCCCAGAAGATCATGAGTGAATACCAGACCTCAAACACTGAGGTATTTATACTGTTTAATTTTGATTTTGCTTTGATCTGATTGTGCCCTGATTCTTTCCTCTTAAAGTAGGAAGTATTTGATTTGTAGTTTATTTTATAGAAGCCCATAGTTAAGAGGATGTATGATACTATGATAAAACATCATGATTAAGGAAACTTGTAAAAAGAAGAGTTTATTTGGCTTATGGTTCCAGGGGATAAGAATACCTGATGGAGGGGGAGGCGTGGTGTCAGGAGGTGACCAGACCAGAAAGGCAAGCATCATACTTCAAGCAGGCACAGGAAGGAGAGCAAGACAGACTGAAAATCCAGCAAGGTTTAAGAACTCTCAAAACCCTCCCTCAGTGACACGCTTCTGCCCACATAGTCATACCTCGTAAAGGATCCATGATCCTCTCCAAACAGCACCATGAACTAGGGACAAAATTTCCAAATACTTGGAGCCCATGAAAGACACTCATTCAAACTACCACAGAGGCTTTGAGTTATTTTAAAGAGATACTGTGTGTTTAAAGTACTGGAATTGTTAAGGACTGTGGAACTTTCAAAGTTATACTGTTTTATATTGTGATATTAATATTAACATTAGATTTGGGGGACAAGAAATGGAAATGTTATGGTTTATTAGTGATGTGTTTGTGTGTCAAGTTGCTAAGGAGTCAGTTGTGTTCAATAACTACAGTTGTCAAGTTGACACATCTGGGAAGAGGGAACCTGTATTGGGGAATTTTCTCATTGGATTGCTCTGTGGTCATGTCTATGAGGCATTTTCTTGACTACTGAGTGATGTGGGAAGGCCCAGCCTACTGTAGGTGGGACAACCCTGAGCAGGTGATCCTGGGTTGTGTAAGAAAGCAGGCTGAGCACAGGTCAGAAGATCAAACTTGTAATCAGTGTACCTCCATGATCTTTAATTCAGTTCCTGCCTCCAGGTTCCTGCCCTACTCAAGTTCCTGCATTCCCACAGGGATAGACTATCACTTCAAAGAGTAAGATGCAATAAATTCTTCCCTGAATTGCTTTTGGTCAGTGTTTTATCACAGCAATAGAAAACTGACCAGGAGAGGACTAGATGAGTAGGTGGGGCCAGGTCAATGACTGTGCTCTTAAGGGGATAATGGGATCCTGGTCTCTTCATCTCTCTCTGCTTGCCATCCCTGTATAGAGAAACAGGCTTTCTCTGCCTCACCATCCACAATAATGTTCTCCACAAATCTAAAGCAACAAAGAGAGGAAGATATGGACTAATGCCTCTGAAACTATGACCCAGAACAGACCTATCCTCTTTATGGGTTAATTGTGTCAGGTGACTCAGAGAGACAGTTCACATAGTATTCTTCCCTTATTCCAGTCCTTCTTACTAAAAAAACCCATGATAATGTCTCTTAGAAATTTCACTTCTGCCAGGCTTGGTTCCAGTTCCTTTAATCCCAGCACCTGGGAGACAAATACAGGTGGAACTCTATGAATTCCAAGAAAGCTAGGGTTACATAATGAGACCCTGTATCAAAGGAACCAAAACAATTGAAAAGAAAAGGAGGAGGAAGAGGAGGAGGGGGGAGGAGGAGGAGGAGGAGGAGGAGAAGAAGAAGAGGAAGAAGAAGAAGAAGAAGAAGAAGAAGAAGAAGAGGAGGAGGAGGAGGAGGAGGAGGAGGAAGAGGAAGAAGAACTGAGTGTCCATTCTATATTCAGAAATTAATAAGAAGTATAATCTTTCTTTGATTAGATGAAGCACTACAAATTACCATATTTCCATTTTTCTTATACGAAGTTTGAAGTTGAACTATTGGGAAAACTCTCCTTAAGTTTAATGATTCATGATTTCATTTTCATTCTAAAATCTGTTTTGATAGATGCTTTAGCTTTAAGGAGACTCAAAATTCATAAGGAGAAAAATAAGTCAAATACAGATTTTAAAGTAGGGACTAGAGAAATTTCTCAGCAGTTCAGTTAAGAGCACTGACTGCTCTTACAGAGCACCCAAGTTCAATTCCCAGAGCCATATGCTGACTAACAACTGTCCATAACTCCAGTTCCAGGGTATCTGACAACTTCTGACCTCCACAGACATTGTACAACATGGGTGCACTTATATACATGCAGGCATTTCACTGATACACATAAAATAAAAATAATAAATAACCTCTACACATAAGGCTCATGGAAAATAAAACAAGGGTGAAAAGAGCACTAGTGCATCTTTCAATTCTCATCAATGAGGCTCCCCCATGCAACACAGGGTCAGGAAAATAAAAGGTCACAAATGGCCAAAACATAGAGAATAAAGGTCTAAAGACTGTGGGCCCTTGGACAGGACTCCTATATTAAAATCCACCCACCCAGGGCTCAGGGACATTGTGGAAGAGGGGGCAGAAATATTATAAGAGCCAGGGAGGAGGTGCATGACCATATGGAAATAGCATCCTACAGGCTCCTGGGACCTTTCTCATAGGAACCTGTAGCAATGGTGTTAGCCTGCAAAAGACCCATGCAAACTCAAGCAGACAAAAACCCAGCATAGAACTGTGGAAACTAACAGCAGGTACCAATCTTAGTTGAAGAATTATTGACAGCTGATTACTTCTGGGCTGGAAAGAGCTGATCATCTTAAAGGGAGGGACTCTAGATAGGCTGACTGGACCTCAGTGAATGAACTTGCACAGCGGATCATCTGGGGACACTAACTTGACATAATACGCCTTAACACAAATGACAGAATGTATGAATTCAATAGGGGGAGCTATGGGTGGTGCCAATGGGAAAGGGGGTATAAAAATGATTAAGATGTGTATGAAAGACACAAACATTCAACAAAAACTTAAATAATAATAAATAAAACATTAAAAAGCAAATAAAATTTAAACAAGGTGCCACAAGATAGAAGAAACTCAGCTGAAGAGTCATAGCCTTTATTCTTTGATATCTGTAGAACTAGAAAAATACTAACTGCCATGGTGAAGACTAAATAAACTTCTACCTTTTCTAGAAGGAAAACTTTTTTTCTTCAGATTTATTAATGGTGCTTATTCAATAAATGCCTCTTTTTGTTTTGTTTTGTTTTTTTATATCACAGGCTTACCAAGAGCTCAAGCATCCTAGTTCTGGGATTACAAATGTCCACCACTATGGGCAGATTCCCATACATTTTGAAAAATGGAGGAGGCAATCACTGATAGATGCCAGTACTACAATTGATGTGCCCACACCCATGCACTAATAGGCAATACTAATTAGACTGAGTGAATTATTAATGTTTTAAAAATAAGGTTCAAAGTTGAGAGATATGTGTTGAGAAGACCCAGAGGAGCTGGAGAAGGAAAAGGGGTTGGATATGATCAAGATACATTGTACACATGTGTGAAATTTCCAAAGAATGAGTTAAAATATTTTTTAAAAGAAAATGAAATGTGGGCTGTAAGGGTAAGAAGATACACTTACTTTTGATTAGTTTCTAATCCCAGTTTAAGACCCAGTCTTGGAAAGTAACCCTCTGTCATGAGGTTCAAAGTGCACACACACATTCACATTCCAAAAAAAATAAGAGACAGAATTGTTGCACATTTTTCTTGTATGCAAGCCTCTCTGAGATATACCAAAGTTACAAAATTTACAAAATTTATTAACTTCTCTAGAAAGAACTATCTAGCTAGAGTCACATGATCTTTTGCTAGACAGTTTCTGCTGTGATCGCAACACACCTGGGAAGAGGGAACCCCAACTGAGGAATTTCCTCTATTAGGTTGGCCTGTGGGTATGTCTGTGAGGCGTTTTCTTGATCGTTGAGTGATATGGGAGGGTCTAGCCTGATGTGGGTGATGCCATCCATGGCCAGTTGGTCCTAGGTGGCATAAGAAGGCAGGCTGAGCATGGGCCCGTGGAGCAGGCCAGTAAGCAGAGTTCCTCCGTAATCTGTGCTTCAGATCCTACCGCCAGGTTCCTGCTTAGGCTCCTGCCCTCACATTCCTGCATAAAGAACTGAACTGCAAACTGAAATAAACCCCTTCCTCCCCATGTTGATTTCAATCAGACTGTTTTATCATAGCAAGAGAAACCAAACTAGGACAGATCATGTAGCCAGATTTATGTATTATGTAAAGCACAAGAAAGATAATTTAAGAATAATGCAGGAATAGAGAGCTGGGGAAGACATTTTTTTCAGGATAAAACTAGATTTGAGAAGATTTTTGTATAGCTTGTTATTTGCACACATCCTTAAAGTCTGAGGTCAGAAAGAAAATGTGTGGTAAGTGCAAGGAGTGAAAGTTGTAATTATCACAAACTCTTTTTAAAAAATGTTATTTATTAATTTTAATTTTTATTGAATTTTTGGGTATTTCATATAGAACATCTCAATCAATCTTAATCATCTTCATATCTCCTTCCCCATTGGCACCCTCCCATAGCCTCCCACTGGAATTCATATAGTTCTGTCATTTATGCTAAGATCTATTGTGTCAAGTTAGTGTCCCCAGATGTTCCTCAGTGCAAGTTTATCTACTGAGGTCTAGTTAGCCTATCTAGAGTCCCTCACTTTAGGAAGATCAGCTCTTTCTTACCTAACAGTAATCAGTTGTCAATATCTCTTCAGCTAAGATTGGGGTCTGCTATCCATTTCCCCAGTTCTATGCTGGGTTTTTGTCAGCCTGATTTTGCCTGGGTCTTATGTATGCTAACACCACTGCTGTAGGTTCATATGACAGGATCCCAGGAGCTTGTAGGACTCTATTTCCATATGGTCATGCACATCCTCCTTGGTTCTTACAATCTTTCAGCCACCTCTTCCTCAATGTCTGAGCCCTGAGTGAGTGAAGTTTAATACAGGAGTCCTGTCCAAGGACCAGCATTCTGCAGACCCTTGATCTCTACACTTTGGCCATTTGTGACCTTTTCTGTTCCTGGGCCTCTGTTGCTTAACAGAGCTTCATTAATGAGAATTGAGATGTCCATTAGTGTTCTCTTTATCTCTTGTTCTATGTTCAGTGAGCCTTAGGGATAGAGATTGGTTTGTCACTTAGCCTTAGGCAATTCATAGACAATCTCTGTGTGTGACCAGCCGTGGTACTCTCCAGTAGACTCCTTCGACTTCAAAAGAAGCTTCTTTGATGAGTGGTGACTGAGATATTTGTCTATAAATATAAGGATACATATTTTTCACATAGTAAGAAATTACATTTGTCTAGGGATGTGACAGTCTTGGGGTTTTCTCTAAGATTTATGACCACCCCAACCCTGTATATTTGCCTAGCTTACAGTATCCCACCTATGGTCAGTGTTCATTCCTTCACTAGGGGAAAGATAGGAGTCTTTGGATGACACACTAAGAGACTGCAACCAATTGAGAAGCGAAGATTTCCTAAGAAAACTGCATGTGCTGTACAAAAAGCAAAATTAATACATAGGATTTTAAAAAATCTATCATCTATAAGGAACAGCACAGTAGATACAAATGTCTACTTGTCTAATATAAAAGAATACTGAGATAGCTATGGTGCATGTTGTATTAGCATGATCACCCTGAGACACACTGGGAAAATATGTAAGTTCAGCCATGAGAGAGAGACAGGAAAAGAGAAAAGCTGTGGAAATGTTAGGTGACCCTCTATCACTGAGACCTATGATGGATTTTCTCTTTCTTTGGTTCCTTGATGTACTTACTAATACAGGTATAATAAAAAGAAAGGACTATTGGGGTATGGTAGACTTATGACTACATGACAAATTAATTCTCTTCTTTAATTTTCTTACTGAAACTAACTTTCCACCACCACTCTAGGGAAATGGGGGAGATCTAATCAGAGAATTTGTCAAGTTCATTGTTTCTCTCTTTCTCCTTACTGCTTGGAAGAAAATTTCCTAACAAAGAATTTTCCCATCTCCTCTTGATGGCCAGTGGAATGAGGTCACATCACAAGCTGGATTTGGAATAAGGCTATAAAAAGATCAAAGATGAGGCTTTCTATGTTTGCATATATCAGTTGTTCTAATAGGTTTGTGATCCTATAGTACAGTGGTTATATGATATTTCTGCTGGGGTTACAAGGGACTATGAACAATAGTAACTCAGTACTTTTTTTTACAAATGTTTAATTAAATTTGCTGTTTCATAATTCTATATATTCTATTTACTATAATTCCCATTCTCTCTAATATTGCTCCCACCTCTACCCTACAATCCCCTTTTAAACCTCTCTCTCTTTCTTCTTCCTCCTCCTCCTCCTCCTCATTCCCCTCCTCCCCTTCCCCTTCCTTCCTCCTCCTCGTTCCTCCTTCTTCCTCTTTTTCCTTGTCCTCCTCCTCCTTCTCCTCCTCTCTCTTTATTCCTCCTCCTCCTCTCTTCATCCTCCTCCTCCTAGTCAGGAAAGTTTGTGTGTGGGCGGGGCTTCCCATGAATGAGGGAGAGACACTTCTAGAAGAGAGAAAACCCAGACCCTGACCCTCCTTGTGTTTCTCCTCCTCCTCCTCCTCCTCATCCTCCTCCTCCTCCTCTTCCTTCCACTGAGTCTTTACAGGATCATCCGTATGATCATGAGTCTGGAACTTTCCATTGAAGTCTGGTGGGCCCCTCAGTGGGTAGACAGCTGAAGACAATGACTGCTCCACCTCACAGCCCGTTCTTCTATCTTCTAACTCTTATATTCTTTCCATTCCCTTTCCACATTAATACCTGAACTTTCACAATAGTGTTATAAATGCCATCATCACTTATTCTCAGGACCTTAAGCAGCCATGTGACTCAGTATTCACTGTCATTCATTGCGGAGAGACTTCTCTATTATGACTGGAGCAGAACTTATTTAGGGGAGAAGAATAAACCTTTAGAAAGTGGTTTGGCATTGTGACACGTCCTCTAAACATCAGTAGCAAGTTCGTTCCTAAGGCCTAAGATATTCTCAGCCATAGGTTTTTTTGAACTAATATACAATACTAAGTATGAATTGTTCTTGTGAAATGGGCCTCAAATTCAATTAGAGCTTAGCTGATTTCCCTATAATAATTGTGCCACTATTGTTCAGGTGGTGATAGCTCTTTGGCAGGTTGGTATTATAGATCATAGGGTTGGCGCTGGAGAGATGGCTCAGTGGTTAAGAGCACTGACTGCTCTTGCAGATGACCCAGGTTCGATCCCCAACACCCACATGGGCGCTACAAACTGTCCTTAATTCCAGTTCCAGGGAAATCCTAAGCCCTCTTCTGACTTCCATGGCATTGCACAACATGGGTGTACTCACATTCATGCAGGCAATGCACTCATACACATAAAATAAAAATGATAATAAATAAAATATATTTTTAATAGATCATAGGATTAACATACTTGAAATACATGTTATACTGTCTACACTGTTACTTAAAAATATTCCCAGAGGACACATGTCAAAGTCATCGGTATTTTCATCTTAAAGAAATCTTTCAGGCTGGAGAGATGGCTCAACTAAGAACACTGGTTGTTCTTGCAGAAGACCTGGGTTCGAATCCCAGCACCCACATGGCACCTAACAACTGTCCATAACTCCAGTTCCAGGGGATCCAACAGCCTCTTCTGTCCTCTGCAGACATTGCATGACATGGGGTGCACTTATCTACATGCAGGCAATACACGCATACACATAAAATAAAAA
>NW_008327383.1:369953-432565 GCF_000622305.1 Nannospalax galili
TGGCAGAAAGCAATTGATGAGGATGTTATGTTGCTAGACAAGTTGTTTTCAAAATATGATAAAGCTGTATTTAAGTTACTATTTTATTAATTATTATATATTTATTGAACTATTGTGGTGTTTGATATCAATAAAATTGTTATAGAAAAGGTTTAGTTATTTCCTTCAGTATGGTTATAACGTAAAATGTTAGAATCACAAACACGTCCAATAAAAGGAAACAATAAAGACAAAATATAAGAATTATAAGCAACATTGGGAAGCTTGGCGCTCCAGTCTTCCTCATTTCAGTGTTCCACCTAAAGCTCCACTTTTAGTAGAAATGACTCAGAGTCTGTTTACCAATCTTGATTTATCTTTGAACCTCTCTTGCCACCTAGGCCATGAAGTTTGCCCTCTCTTTAGCTCATTTTTGTCTAATTTTAACAATTATCCTTTGGAACTGATCTAGTAAAAATTCCAATACCTGGAAAAAATTCCTTGTCCTGTATCTCTGACACCTTACCAGTTTAACTTGCCTTCAACAAGAATCGTCCATGTAGACCTAGCAAGAATCCCCTGAACTTAGTATTTCCTTTGTGCTTTTCCATCCATGGACTTCCACTGTGCTTCTTGGCTGTAATTCTACTTGACTTTGTTGTATTTGGTACGGAGCCCAATTTGTTCTTTCTATCATAAAATAACCATTGCATCCATTTCTCTCAACAACATTCTTCCTATTTTTAATAAGTATATGAATGTCTGTTTCTTTTATACTGGATACTTATATATATTGACTGCCTAATATTTATTTTCTATATCTATAATAATAGTATTGTGTTTCTTCTTGGTGAAATACACCTTAGATTAATTTAACCCCTTGATCTCATGTAGATGTGGGTAGAGTGATGATAGAGTGATTAGTGAGCGAGGCAGAGGAAAATTAAGAGAAATAAAGAGAGCAAAGTTATCTAAATTATCGCAAGCTGCTACACAACACAGAGGTTGATACTGGTAACTGTATTTTGATGAAAGTGTGTTACAGTCTTCATGGTCCTCGTTTAATCTGTAGGCTCAGAGTGTGTTACAGTCTTTGTGGTCGTCCTTCAATCTGTAGGCTCAGAGAATGTGAGGAAGGTCAAGCCACCTGAGGCACTGCACTCCCGTCCAGTGCTACTGAGGTGATGAGCATGCAAGACTTGAGCTGCAGGGTAATTGAGTGCTATAGCTTCAACTGAGACCTACAAGTCTGCATGGCATTGCTGATGTTGGCATTGAACCACTATAGAGCAACCTGCCACCTGAATTCTCACTACTTGAAGTTTAAAATCCATAAAACAGAGAGTGAAAGCAAAGTCACAGTCATCCTGGAGAACACGTCTGCTGCCTGCTCTTTAACAGTTTTTGACGGATGCCCATTTTCAGAATTATTTCTCTCCTTTCATATAGTTAAAAATTATTGTAGGCAAAATTCATGCTGTGCTTATGAAGATCATTTTTAAATATGGATTGATAATGATGATTAAAATCCTTTTGTGTGATTACTGAGTAAAATGATTGTGTTATAAATTTCAATTAAGCCCCACAGCCTACTTGATGCAAACTTCCTGTAGCAGCCATTTGCTAATCTACATGCACCAAAATTAGCTGCTTTACTGCTTTTAACACATGCCTTTCTTTCTATCTACATTAAATACTTTCTAATAGAAGATTTTAAAAATGTTTTAAAATTCTTGAACCAGTATTATCAAGGTTTATTTACTTTAAATTTACATGGTGGAAGATAAAATTATATTACCTTGAAACAGAAATCTGTTATTAAAGTATCTTACCTGAAATAAAAATATTTTAATCTTATAGCAATTTGTTCTGACAATTATTGAATACTTACTGCCATCATTTATCTAGGGGCAAGACAGACAGCAGTGTACAAATCCAAAAAGACACTGTCCTCTCGGACAAAAGAATAAATGAACCACAGAAATGCAGAAGACAGTGGAAGTGTGATGAGAAAACTACAGCAGGAAGATCTCACAGGAAATCAAATTAAGGCTCCTTTTGAAGAAGGTAGTGTTTGAGTCTGAAGAGGTAGGTCAGTGGTTAAGAGTGCTTAGTGCTCATGCAGGGGACCTGGTTCAGTTACCAGGATACAAAGTAGCTCATAATTCCCTGTAACTTCAGTTCCATAGGGTCTGTCACCCTCTTCTGTCTAGTTCCAAGGGATCTGCTGCCTACTGGCCTCCATGTGCTCTTCAGTACAAAAACTCATGCAGGGTCTCACATATACACATAAACAAAAAATAAATCTTTAAAAATAAAAGGATTTAACATTTCATTTAAGATCTAACTCTATGTTAAGGTAATCAGGTGGATTGTGTCATGTCCCTGACATACAAATTCATAAATTGAAGACTTCACCTTCAGTATGTTAAAATAAGACTTTATTTAGAAGTGGACTATTAAAAGGTCATTGGGATTGGCTCTCATCCAATATGTCTGGTGTCCTCATAAGTAGAGGAAAAAAGACCCAAGCGTGTACAGAGGGAGGATCATGGGAAAACCCAAGAAGAAAATAATCATCTCCTAACCAATGAGAGAGGCCTCAGGATAAACTACTGACGCCTTGATCTTGGAATTCTAGTGCCAAGAACCATCGTTGTGTGTACCATCTAGTCTCTGTGAGGACCTTAAGGCTGCTCTATAAACTAATGCATATTACTCAAGAGGTTAGGTCAGGATTGGGGATATATACCTTTCAAATCTACAGTCCTAAATTTCAAACTTCAATTTTTATCTCACTCTAATAAGAAAAAAGTTCCACATTACTAACATTCATTAAATGTGGCAATACCAATCTCCAAATCTTTTACTTGAGGATGTAATAAGCAACCAAACAAAACTGAGATGTATCTTTTCAATATCTATATCCAAATTTTGTGAGTACTAATTAAAGAAAAGATACATAAAAATCAAAAAACAAATAACAAATGAAAACATATATATATATATATATATATATATTATTTCTTTCCCTTTTTTTGTCTTTTTGAATCAGGGTCTCCCTGTAGCCCCAGCTTTCCTGGAACTCACTATGTAGACCAGGCTGGCCTTGAACTCACAGAGATCCACCTGCCTCTGCCTCCCAAGTGCTGGGACTACAGGCACGTGCCACCACGCTTGGATTTCTTAAATTTAGAAAAATGTCAAAATATAATACACAATACTATTTATATTATCCTTTATGCTATTTGAAGTATTTTTAAATTATTACTTTTATGTATATGAGTATGTTGCCTCCCCAGTGCACTCATGTCATGCAGCACCCATGGAGGTCAGAAGAGGGCATTGGATTCCCTGGAACTGGAGTTACGGATGGTTGTTATCCACTGTGTGTGTGCTGGGATCTGAACCTGGATCTTCTATAAGAGCAGCCAGTACTCTTAATGACTAAGCCATCTAAAAATAAAAGTTTATGTTGGTGAAATGAGATAATCAGGAAAAACTGCAATCTCCACAAAGAAACAAACAAAAAACTTTCCATTTTGCAACTACATGCATGTAGTTGTGATTGAAAATATTCTTTTCTGTTTTATAATCATGGATACTTTTTCCATCTTGCATTAGGCAGAATTGAGGCATTGAAAGTAACAGAATGTTAAACTAAATTAATTGAAGTGAATCATCTTTATTGATTTATTAACCAGCATGCACAACATGCACACACACACACACACACACACACACACACACTCACACACAGAAAGAGCTAGAACCAGGAATTCAAATGATATACAGCTTTTGTCCATTTAATTCTGATTACTGAATGTGGATTTTTATTGAAAACTAAATTCACAGAACAAGGAATGTGGCTATGGGAACTATTTGACTTTTTCTATAGTCCCCATAAAAGAGAGAAAAAGGCTCCTCTCCATCAGGTCTATTTAATTATAAATAATCTAGGGGGTGGCTCATGTTAGATTGACCTGTAAATGAACACAGTCTTGAATTAATCTTAAAACAATGAGATACACATTGTTTAGTCTGAGTCACAGATTTAACCTTATGGTCAGGAATGCACATTGTTAACAGAGGAACAATTGGTAAGGGGATGGACAGATGGAAATCCCATCTAGGACTGGAGAGATGCTCAGCTGTTAAGTACACTGGCTGTTCTTACAGAAGACCCAGGTTTTGTTGCCAGAACCCATCTGGTGGCTAACAACCATCCATAACTCCAGTTCCAGGGGATCCAAAGCCCTCTTCTGGCCTCCATGGGCACTGCACACATGTGATATACTTACATATACACAGGCAAAACACTTGTACAGATAAAATACAAATAGATAAATATTTTAAAAATTAAATACTATCTCCAACCCTTCAGCAGATGGACCCAACTTGGAGGCATGGGTCGTGCACTATTACTTTTAACACACAGTTAAAATGAATAGCATACAATATTTAATTCAATGACAAAGACACAAATAAGCAAAAGTTTTATATTTGTGTCTCATTCACTTTCTAGTCACTGTGAGAAAATATTTGACAGAAAGAACTGACAAAGGAAATATTCATTTTGGCTCATGTTTTCAGAGGCCTGCAGTTTATAACAGAAAGAAAGTATATGGTAAGAGTTTGCAGTAGTGACTGTAGATGTTGCCCAAACTAGGAGCAAGAGAAGCAGACCAGAACCAAGAGCCAGTATAACTTTGAAAAGCCTGTCCATAGTGATCTACCTCAACCAGCCAGGCCTACCTCCTAAAGTCTCAATGAGACTTAAAATTATGCCACAAACTAGACACAAAGCATTTAAATTATGAGCATGTGAGGATATTTGAGACTCAAAGCATAACATCCTACCCCTGGAAACCTCATAATATAGAATGTATTCCACCCAACTTTAAGAGTCTCTATAAGATTAATAGTCCTAACACTATTAAAAGTCTAAAGCCAAAAGACTCTTCTGAGACATGAGGCAAATGCTTAGCTGTGAACCTTTCTAAAACAAAATAAAAAGATAAAATTTTAATATGTAACAACACAGAGAACATCCCAATTCCAAAAGCAAGAGACAGGAGGATAGCAAGGGAACATTGGACCAAAGCAAGATCAAAATCCAGCAGGTCAAATATTAAATTCTCTAGCTCCATAGTTTACACTCAGGGCATATGATGGATCTGATGAGCCATCATATGTCTCAAAGCCATTAGCACCCTAAGCTGTAAGCACTATACATGGAGTGCTTTTTAGGCTGACTACACTTGGTGCATCTCTAACATTGTGGGATCTCCATTACAGCTTAAGCTTTACCCTCACCACTTCATCCATGACCCTCTCAAGGACTCCATGCAGGGGACCTGACTCTTACACATTGCCTCAATTCACAGGCTTCTTTCCTAGAATCTTGACTCAAGCCTGAATAACTGTGCCACTTTTGTATGCCTCAGAAGCCAGTACCTCATGGCCAATGCACAGTTCTGCTGTCAACTAGAAATGTAACAGATTCCTCTTGGACCATAGTTGCAGTGGCCTGTAAGTGTCTTGGTGGCTGAACCCAGAAGAAGGCTTCCCAGAATGTCACCATTTGAGCAGGATGCTAGAATTGCTATCTTTTCAAGCATTTTCTTTGCAAAGGAAAGTCTTTCAACTTTATTTGTGCTTTTATACCCTGGGGCTTTCAGTGAGTGAAGTCTTATCCTTAAGATTCTTTTCCCTTGTCTGGATACAAAATACAGGTCTTCTCTTCGATAGCACTGACGTGTTTACCAGGTACAGCGGCCTTGATTGCATCTGCATTTTTTCAATTTTAGATCCACTCACACCATTTTCCTCTCCAAATTCAAATTTTTAAAAATTTTCTGTCCTTTTTGTTCTGCATTCTCCTTGCAAAACTTATTAATCTGGATGAAAGCAGCCAACCACAATCATGCTACATCTAATTGTTACTCTGCTGAGAAATTTCCTCTACTGGATAAATTAGTCCATTACTTTTTCATTCATCCATACTCCAAATTTTAGGACACAGGGTAAAATGTACCAAGACTCCATGTCACAATGTAGTAAGAATGCTCTGCCTCCCACTTCCAGTAGTGTCCCCATTCCTGTCTGAAGCATTATTAGTATATCTTTACTGCCCTCGTTTTGATGGATGTTTAAATCCTTCAAATTCCCAGCAGAGCCATCTATTAAATTTTATTCATAGCATTTTAAGACTTTTCTAACCTGCATCTTCAAGCTTTTCCAAATTCCTCCCACAAATCAGTTCAAAACTCCTAAGAAACATGTGGTTAAGTTAAACCACAGTATGACCCTGCTTATCTGGTACTGACTTCCTATACTAGTAATTCTTCTTGTAACTTTTTTAAAGTATCTAACAAAACAAATTAAGAAAGGAAAGTTTTTTTATCTTATGGTTTCAGAGTATTATCATCCATAATAGCTGGGAAGGCATAGCAAGTTCATGGTGGCTGGAGTAACGTCTCCTCACAACATACAGACCAGAAAACAGAGAAGGCAAGCTAACTCAGATGGAGATGGAACCTTCAAATGTCCACTCCTCATGACCTACATTAGGATCTGCCTCCTAATGACTCCATATCCTTAAGAAAACACCACAGTTGAGGACCAAACACTCAAAATTCTAGCCTGGTGGGGAAACATTTCTTATTCAAACCATAGCAACATATTAACAGGTGGTATGCAAAAAGTCTGTTAGGATATCTTGAGAAATGAATAAATTAAGATTTGAAGTTAGACTAGAGTATAGAGTGATACTAAAACTGAAGTTTAGAAACTCAGGATTTTTATTTCTTATCATATTTCTTGTCTTATCATGACAAAAACTTTTTTTTCCTTTTTTTAACCATAAAAAGAAAGGAAGAAAGAAGAGGGAAAGAAGAGACAAGACCAACTTTTTAGTTTCTGCTTGGAAATTTTGGCAAGAACTTCAAATGGAAGGAAAATCTGTCATGAATGTGTAGCGATGGCTTTTGTGTTTCATCTTGCATATTACTTTGCAAGTTATTGTTCAAAGGTTTTCGTACATTTAAAGAACACAACAAAAATGACTAGAATAGGTATTTGTCAGAAGACCAATTCTGTATTTTTAAAATGACAAGATCTATCTCCTGTACTAAGCTGATTGCCTCTCTGATAAGTGTTAACCTCTACAGTGTGGTAGATAGGTTACTAGAATAGCAAGCAGGAAATGAATGCAAAGATCTCTACTGCTATTCTATAAAGTTTTCCAAGTAAGGTCATATGCTCAAGTGAATCATTAGTTGCAGTTAACAGTCACATCTCACGGGCTGAAAAGGAAAAGAAGATTCAAAAAATATCACATCTAACCTCAATAGGAGGAAAATCTGATGACAAAGTGAGGTAGACATGAAATATTACCAAAGATGAGTCTACAGATAATGGTTACATCAGGGCTCTTCTATTTAATAAGAAACTATAAACTCCAGTAAATAAAATGGTTTTCCCAGAATCTGATAAGAAGACAAATGTAGTACAGTGCTTACAAATTAAAAACTTGAAATTAAAGGTGGAGAGAGAGTTTAGCAGTTAAAAGCACTGGCTGCCTTTGCATAGAGCCTGGGTTTAGTTCCCAGCACCCACATTGCACCTAACAAGGTCCATAACTCTGTTCCAGGGATCCAAAGCCCTCTTTTGGACTCTGTGTGCATTGTACACACATGGTATACTTATATATAAGCACGTAAAACACTCCTAATACACAAAATAAAAAGTACATTAAAATAATTTCTAACTACATGCTAGAGCAACTTGCCATACCTCACCAACTCTGATTTTGACAGAGTTCAAGCTTTGCTTTACTAAACAAGAGCAGCAAAACAGACCTTCCCCATGAACATGGATTAGTGAATTACACAAGTGTTTTGAATGATAAGCAAAGATGTTTTTAACCCTCTGTTTTGTGATTCAACATTGTAGAAATCTTAAAAATAGGTTGCAGAAATCTTAAAATCCTTTTAAAAATGACTTCTCTATTTATTTTTATTTTATGTGTATGTATATTTTGCATGCATGTATATAAATGAATTTGTGTCATGCAATGCCAACAGAGGCCAGAAGAGGTTGTTGGATCCCCTGGAACTGGAATAGATGGTTGTTAGCCTCCATGTGGGTGCTGTGAGCTGAACCCATGTCATCTGGAAGAACAGCTAGTGCTCTTAACTACTGAGCCATCTCTTCAGCCTCCTAAATCTTAGGATCTTAAATTTTGCCTCTGCCACTTCATAGTTCCAAGTAGTCACTCTACTCTCTTCAGTGTAATTATCTTATTTTTTTCATTAATACTGCCTTCTTACCTTATTCTTATTTATTTAAGCAATTCTTTGGTTATTCATTCCTTAATCACAATTTATTTCCCTTAGTTTTACAAAATCAATTAGCAATATGGCTTTTCTAATTAAACAACTTCAATATGTCCTATTTTTATATAGTATGAAATTCAGTCTTTTTGTGATGTATAACAGCCTATGGTTCTACTCCATGGACAACCCTCAATCCTACCTTGAGCTATTCCTGTCACCACACTTGTCAGTATGGAACTGATCACATTACTGTACAGATCTATTTCATTTTGATAACTTTAAATAATATGAAGAGTGATTATAAACAAATAGTTGTAGTTCAAAACCTAATAGATGACAATATTTAAGTTATTTTAAAAAACATCAGATTGGACCTCTGGTTAATGGTATGTCAACTAGAAGTAAATGAAATCTCATATTGAACAAAAGATAAATTGTTGAAGATCAAAGCCAAAAGAAACTATATTAAAAGCTTGTGAAGGAAAAGAATATACATAAGGGGAAAACAATGACATAACCTCATCAAAGGTCATTCAAGTGAGGTGGTTAATCACTAAATGAAGTGTGTAAACAGAAGTAAAGAAAAACAGCAATATTAAATATCCAGTGCAAATACACTTCACAAAGGTAATTAAAATAGATACATTTTCAAATAAACATACACCATGAAAGATTTCATCACCAAGTAATCTTGAAGTGTCCTTAGTTTTGAAAAAGTGATACCTTGCAAAAAAACAACAGGAATGAAAGAATCCTCCACAGAAACGAGGAACACGAAAGGGAGAAACTGCTGTGTGAGTATGGAGGGGTTTTCTTTACATTTTATAATTTAAAATGCACAACTGTTTAAAACATATATAAAAATACAACTTTGGTTATCAAAAGTAGACAAATGATGAAAACAGGACACAGAATGCCTTAATGAAATGGTATAAAATGAACTATTGCAAAATTGAATGAATAAACTGTTGAAAAGTCGTGCATCCTGCTTTATTAAAAAGCAGGTGACAATTACAGGCCATTCACATGCTCTATGCTTAGTAATAAAAATAAAAATACCAAAAATGATATAAAATGCAATAATTCATCTTTAAGCTGTTGGACTACTATATGTAAGACAAAACTCTAATATAATCTTATAAAAATGAGAGGCATTTCATAGTGGTGAAGCTCCCATTTAATCAAAATGTGTAACCTAAAATATGCATATGTTTGACATCACCAATATCTGAATTGTAACGATATTATTGTTATTATAATGGTAAAAACTTAGTCTCTCCAAAAAAAATGCTTTAAAAACATAGGTGAGAACTTCCACAAAGGAAGGACATATTTAGGGGAAATTAAAGATGTTTCAAGTAAATGGAGAGATGCCTTATGTACATGGATTAGAAACAGAATATTGTAAAATTGTCCGTTTTCCAAAAATTGATCTACCTATGGACAAAAGGTAATAGAAGCTACAATTCTAATGGTGTTTGCTTATAAATAGATCTGACTCTACATCAAAATGCATAGAATATATATGAAGATGTGAAAACAGTGGCAGAATATATAGTGCCTACTTCAAGACTTAGCATATCTTCGGTCATATTGAAACGATGAAATTGGCAAAAGAAAATCTTTAGACGACGATCGTAAAACTCAGAGACCACCAAATCATCATGGTACTAAAACAATGCTACTGGGGAAGGAACACACACAGACTGGAGATGGAAAGCTGGATATGCTTTGTGATCATTTGAATGTGGCCTCCTCCCCATGGCCATGTGTTAAAGGTTTGGTCTCATGCTTGGGAATACAGAGAGGTGGTTCAAAACTCATGAAGCAGAATCCACTCTCTACTTGCTTCTTCCCAAGAGGTGATTGCTTTTGCTCTGCCCATGACTTTTCAGAACTGACAGTTTGTGTCACTTGAGCAAAACATTATTAGTTTTATTGTTTTATTAGTTTTATTGTACTGAGTAGATGACAAATCCTGTCTCTGCATCATATAGAAAGAAGCGAAATCCTATATACTGGTCAAGCTTCTAATACTTCTTACCATGAGAAATTCCTTAAAGATGCCCAAAATATGTCCTAAAATCCAAAAAACAAAAATACATGGAAAGAAAGAGTAACTCCCAATAAGTCCAGGTACGAAGCACAAGTGAGTGCTCTGATGACAGTGCTCTATATTTCGCTGGAAATAAACATGAAGGGCAAAAAGGACATTTTCAAAATACTGGTTTTGTCAGCTTCATAAAATACCATGAGGGATTGTTATTATGTCAAGTTTCTTTGAGACATTGTTTTGTATATTTTTGGAATATTCACTAGTTTGGAAATATCTACTTCTTCAAACACTTTGCATTTAAAACAAATAATCTGTAAAACAACACATTAAGAATAAAGAACAGGTGCTGGAGAATGGCTTGGTGATTAAGATCAGTGGCTGCTCTTGCAGAAGATCCATATTCAGTTCCCAGCACTCACATGCAGACTAACAACTATTTGCAGCGCCAATTCCAGGGGATCCAATACCCTCTTCTGGCTTCTGCAGGCATTGTACACATGGATGCATATACACACATTCGGGCAAAGCACTCACAAACATAATAAGTATACAAGTAAATAAATAATTTTTATTATTTTTAAAATTTTTTATTGAATTTTTGTGTATTTCATACAGAACATCCTAATCAGTCTTAGTCATCCTTATACCCCCTTCCCCACTGGCACTCTTCTGTAAACTCCACCCCCACCCTACTGAAATTCATGCATTCTGTCATTTGTGTTAAGGCCTATCATGTCAAGTTAGTGTCCCCAGACATCCCTCAATGCAAGTTCATCCACTGGGGTCTATGAAGCCTATCTAGAAGCCCTCGCATTAAGATCAACTCTTCCACACCCAGCAGTAATCAGCTGCAAATAATTCTTCAACTAAGATTAGGGCTTATTTACTGTTTCCACAATTATGTGCTGGGGGATTTTATCTGCTTGAGTTTTCATGGGTCTTGTGCATGGTGACACCATTACTGTAGGTGCGTAAGAGCAAGGTCCCAGGAGCTTGTAAGACTCTATTTCCCTATGGTCGTACACCTCCTCCCTGACTCTTACAATCTTTCCTCCCCCCTCATCTGCTATGGTCCCTGAGCCCTTGGTGGGTGGAGTTTAATATAGAAATCCTGTTTAAGGACACACACTCTGCAGGTTCTTACTCTCCACAGTTTGGCCATTTGTAACCTTTTGTGTCCTGGCCCTCTGTTGCATGAGGGAGCTTCACTGATGAGAACTGAGATATGTATTAGTGTCCTCTTGTTCTATGTTCCCTAAGCCTTAGGTGAAGAGGTTGCCTTGTAGATGTGTCACTTGGGTTTGGGAAATTCACAGAAGTGTCTGCGTGTGACCAGTTGTGGAACTCTTATAATAGTCTCCATCTGTTTCAAAAGAAGCTTCTTTGATGAGTGGTGACTGGGATAATTGTGTGTAAACATTAGGATTCATATTTTGCACATAGTAAGAAATTACATTTGTCTAGGGTTATGACAGCCTTGGGGTTTTCTCTAAGACCAAAGACCTCTCTAGCTTTGTGTATTTGGATATGTTTACAGTTCCACACATGATGCATTCATATTTTTAATTCAATTAACATTTATTAACTTGTGACATTGATGAAATACCAGGCACAGAATTGAGTTAGATGACTCATGTTCTCATGAATTATGCATTTTAGAACATGTTAGAAGGTATAAAATATGTAAATAAACTAATAAAAATAGCAACTTAAAATTTTATCTTTAAAGTTAACAGGGGACAATCAGGTAGTATATGACCCAGTGACATTTTTATTACAAGGATCATAAGTGATAAACTGAAGCATGACAGAAATTTAACAAGAGAAGATCTGTAAAAGCTTTCTGGGCAAATAGCAGTATTCAGAATATCTTAAACCTTGATAATTATAAAAAAATCAAGGAATAACATAAAGGCCAGAGAGGAATAGAAGGGGTTAGTGGGAAATGAGGTACAGCACATGTTCCTTTCTGTTGCTGTGATGAAATACTCTTATTTCGTCCTACAGCTTACAGTCCATCATTGAGGGTAGGCGGTCTGAAATTCAAGCAGGAATTTAAATGGAAATCATGGAGAAATGCTGCCTGTTGACTTGCTCCCAAGTTCATGTTTAGCTAGCTTTCTTAAACGACCCAGGACACCTGCAGAGGGAATGGTGCCACCCAAGTGGGCTGGGCTCTCCCACATCAATTAATGATCAAACAAACTCCCAAGGATAAATCCAATCTGATCTGGGAAATCTCTCAATTTGTACTCCTCACTCAGGTCACTCTCGGCTATGTCAAGTTGATGGTTAAAGTTAACTACGATAACATAAAGAAAGCAGAGAGGAACAGAAGGGAATGTTGGGAAATGGTGGAGAATGTGGTGGATGAGTTCATTTAAGATTCGTGGATATTATGGTAAGAATCCCAGTTCTATGAGCGTGATATTTTTCTATCTGTTCAAAACACTAATCCTTCTAATAACTGTACCCTACTTTGCTACAGAGCTGGTATCTGTCCCCTGCCTGCAGGAATAGGTATCTGATAACTGCACAAGCTATTTCTTATCCAGCAGCCACAGTATTGCTGAACAGTGTCTAGACCAGGTAAACTAGAAACATCCTTAGGATTGTTCTCTAAAAAATGTTATTAGAAAGCTTGGTGTGGTGCCATAAATCTTCAATCCCAGCACTCAGGAAGCAGAAGCAGGTGGATCTTTGTGAGACTGAGATCAGCCTGGTCTACATAGCAAATACCAGACCAGCTGGGACTACAGGGAGACCCTGTCTCAAAGAAATAAAAAATAAAATAAACATTATGACTAAATACTTATTTTATCCTCTCTGAAGACTAAAATAATCAAGGATATGTAAATCTAAGATAGGGAGAGTCTGTTTCAGACAATACTCAAGACTGAGACTCTTGTACTTCAGAGAGGCACAGAGCATCATGTATTTCATTATAGTCCCCATTTGGGTTTGGATGCTTGATTTCAGTTTAGCAATTCACAACTGAAGAAGTTGTGGCTAGTACTCTTGTAATGACTTTATCTATCCCCAAGGGATCTTTTCCATTCCTTCCTTGACACTGAGGTGGAATTATGCAGAAAGTCCACAAAATTTCCCCATTTAGCACAGTTGTAGACTTAGCCAAGATGCAACTTCAACAGTGGTCACAGAGTATCCCTGAGGTTTAATTGATGAGCATGCAGGCTGCATGAGCAGACCATGTCCTTTTCAGTGCAATACTCATATCAGTGAAATACATGCCAATGAAATACCTGAAATCTATGACCTGAGCCTCTGAAGCTACAATTCTTCAGTGACATCTACTTCAATTCAATAAGACTTTCTAAAAACAAATCTGCCGTGAGGAGAGCTCTGCTGGAGCACAGCTGGTGTTCCTCCTCATTCTGTAATGTCTATTGATAATCCATTGAACTAGCCTTATTGAATTCCTGCAGTGAATTTTATACTTAAATTTGTACACTCCTACTGAATGGCCTTGAATACAATTATCCTAGTTAATATCCTAAAAATGATGCTAACTTAAAGTACCATCAATATGCTACTATCTTTAACATTTCTGTCTCCAGTAGTTTTCTATGGGCCAAGATGTTCAGTAATTCATCCATCTTCTTCTGGTGTCTTTGAATTATTGCAACTCTTGGGGCTGGGGAAACAGCTTAGTCCACAAAGTACTTGCTGTGCAAATATGTGAATCTGGGTTCAATTCTCAGAACCCACATAAAAATGCCACGTATGATGGCACATGTTTATAATCCTGGCACTGGAGAAGCTGAGACAGACAGATTCCTGGGGCTCACTAGTCAGCCAGCCTAGTCTACTGGGCAAGCTCCAGACCAGCTAGAGGACCTGTTTCAAGAACAAGGTGGAGGATGCCTGAGGGATAATACCACATGTGGTCCTCTGACCTCTGCATGGGTGTGCAAATGCATCTTCAGACACATAAACGTACAGACACACACATAAGCACAATAATAAATAACTTATCTCCGCCCTTAAAATGGACCATGTCATGACATAAACTACAACATAATCTTTCACTTTCCAAAATTCTCATTGGTTTCACTTTTAAATATCTTCACTGTTTCAGTATTAGCAAACACTGACTTAGTCTAATCAGAAATACTTTTACTTATGTGTCTATAATATCATCTTAACTGCCATCCATGAAGTTACTGTCTCTCCCTCTGATTACCACTCTAAATTTCAATGAAGAAATCAAAGTCAGTATATAGTAGAGATGCCTTCATATTCATGCTGATTAAGGCATTATTCAACAATACCCTGAGTACAGAATCAGTCTAGTTGTCCATAAACAATTGAATGGATAAAGAGGATTTGGCACTTATGCATGCAGTGGATACATGTGTGTTTTTCAGTCATAAAGAAGAATTAAATTATGTCACTTGAAGGAAAGTAGGTGGATATCATCATATTAAGCAACATTAGACAGACTAAAACAGACACCTACCCCATTCCTTCTCTCATATACAGAACCTAAATTTCCAAAAAGAGGCATGCAAGTGTAGCGGAGAACATTTGGGAAGAAGAAGGGTGCCAGGGGCAGGGAAAAAGGAGACAGGACAAAGGAATAGGGGTTGGATATGATCATATGACCAAAATACATAATATGCATGTATGAGGATGTTGCAATGACACCTATTATTTTGTACAATTAACACACACCTATATACAAACACTAAAATATAAATGTTTCACCTTGAAAAAATAATTTAAGACTCAACCTAACCATTGCATTATTAAAATTCTTATGTAGATTGTAATCAATCTACATAGGCCTAAGCATATTTTATGAGGCACCACACATCTATCCCAGGCCCTTCAAACCAACCATATCTTAGACTACTTCTGCTTCCCACTTGTTCCTTTGAAGAAATGCTTCCCATTGGCTGGAATCCAAAGTACTTCTTCTTCTTTAAAATGGTAAGTTTTGGATCCAGTTACTTTTCTTGGTGTTTCTTCCCAGCAGTCACTGTGCTTCCATTTCAATTTAAGCATTTATATTGAGAACAATGCTGATAACTATAGCTTTGACTGTGTCTGATCATTACAGAACAGCAGAATTGTGACTGGACTCGAGAGTCACAGACTGTGCCTCCAGCCAGGTTCAGCTACCCATCCTCAATAAGCCAATCAAAAAGTCAAATTAATGGCAGAAAGCAGCAAAGGAAGATTTGTTCAATGTAACCACAATGTGAAGAAGGACAAAGAGATACAGTGACCACCCCATCTGTCTTCAGGTCCCGAGGTAGTAGAAGGGCAAAGATATATACATCCCTGTCAAGATGTGATCTCACCTACCATTAACCCATCATTGTCTGGGCTTCAGTCTCATACTACAAGGTGGTCTGACAAGTTGTTAGAACTATGTGAAATCAATCCTGAAAGATAAGTTTTCCCTTTGGCTAAAGCTTTTTCCTCTTCCCAGTATGTGATTCCTAGGGAAATTTCCATTGTGGGGAGCCCCTTTATTCAATAGACTGATAGTCAGATACAGATAGTCAGATACAGAGGCACAAGTCTATCTAGAATATCTTAATTTTGACCAGGCCAGTCACAGAATTAGAGTTGAGATTGAGATGCATTTTCTTCATGGATATTCTGCATCTTCTTAATTACATCTTCTTAATTAAGTGACACAACTCAGGTGTACACAGGGACGAATTAAGTAGGGCATATTAAACCCACACCCCAAAAATTCTTTTTAAGGAATGAAGAAAACACTTTGACAGTTACTGATATATACTGCAGAATCTGCCCTTAGATAGATTTTTATTACATTGTTTTAAATGGTGTCTGGATATGAGCATATAAATATTACTAAAAATCATTCTAATCTTCAGTAAGTGGGATGGATCAATGAAAAAATAATTCCTTCTAGCAAGGTAAACTTTTTAAAGGGAGTTGTGACAGAGCTGAATTCCAAGACAAGTTCTTTTAGGGATTTAGTAAGTGGTAAGAAACTTCTTGCTACTTCTATGAAAATATAATATTTCATGGAGAAACATGAGAGGGAAGTTGTCAGGGTGTTATTGTTGGTGAGGATAGGGAATACCTACCCTCCTTCTTCAGCTCTTCAATGAAGCCTAGTGTCTCTTCACCCTTTCTGCTCAGCTCTCCATAGCTACTAGTTCACACCCTGGAGTCGATGATCCATCAATTAGATTATATGAAAACCTGAGCTTTCGGGTATTTTCGGCTTTCAGGTATTAGTTTCCAAAGTCATTAGATTTAGTGTTGGCATCCATCTCTGGTAAGACTTTCAGGAAATGTTCCTATGCACAATGAAACTCCTGAGACAGAATTCAAAACAACAAAAACGTCCCAGAATCCCCTAATATACTTGATCTTGAGCTAGCCAACTTGGAAAATTGGCTGGAAAATTATTTGTCTTCTTTCAAACATGGAACTCTATATATTGTCTTAAAACCAATTTTCTTTGTTAAAAGTCAATGAATAGCTACAATTAGCTAGGAGAATCAGAAGAAATAATGTATAGGAACATTTTAGGAGAATAAGAATTCAAAATTTCATTTCCAATGTATATAAGGAAGGAAGAGGAGAAGAGAAAGGGAGCAGGAGTGGAGAACAAAGGAGGGAGGAGGCCAGGAAGAAAAAATAAGAGAAAGACAGATGCTTTCTGCTTACACGTATGATTTCTATTGAGAGACCCATGGTGGTCCCTAGGCATAGACATTACTTCACACCATGTATGCAACCAAATTCCACATTTAGATAAGCCAGTTCTAATCTTGGGCACTACTAAAGTAGAGAGTAAAATAAAAGAAGTTAATCTTATGAGCAATGAAATAAAGCTGAAATAGTTTATGCTACTTCTATGATCACTGAATAGTTAACAATAAAGAGGGGGTGAAAGGTGGATATAATCAAGATACATCATATACTTGCATACAATTTAAGAATAATATTATTCAAAATATTTCTAATTCCAGATTCAACAAAAATTATCTTCACAAAATGATAATTTTTAAATAATGTCTTACTTTTGAGAATGCAATATTAAAAAGATATATATTTGGAATTATTGTGACAGAGTACTGGGGTTTTTATAGGCCATTCATGGTACCTACCTGGGAGGAAAAATAACCAGTGATTTTCTATAAATATCCACATATCATTCCCCACTCCCTACCTGGAAATGGATTTTATAGCTTGAAAAAATGTCAGAAACATCTTCTGCTGAATTTAAGGGCTGTCTTCATGATCATGGGTAAGAGGATTAGGAGAGCTGTGAGGAAAGAAGGTCTGGACTGTGCTTCAAAATCTGCAACTCTGAAAGATGAGTCATGGCTGCAGGTTAGCCAAGCCAAGCCAAAGCAGGTATTGTGTAACAGGCCTTAGCTTAAAGGATTTGAAAAATGAAAATAAATAAACCTGTTGTTGTAGAATGTATTTCATTTCAGGTTTAAAGAAAAAAATTAACACCTTTTTGTCTGCTTTCTTTAAAAAAAATAGAAAATTCTGTATTTCATAAGCAATTCCTGGTTATATACCGGTAAAAGAGGTAATAAGTACCTTTATTTTAAAAAAATCATTCCTGGAGCTGCTTCTAAACAGTAAGATCTTAATTATCAGCAAGAGTAAATAGAATACCAGAGCACCCTGATAGAAGCCAGGGTGAAAATCCCTTAACTATCTGATTCAAACTAAATGGGATACTTAATGTGCTTTGAGCAGAAGTGTCTAGTAAATTAGCCATTTGCTTTCTCCTAACACATTCTGGAATGACTTCCAGGAAAACTGGGTAAAGAAATTAATATTTGCCTCTCTAGCCATGATTCTTTTCCTCTAGTTTCCCTTGTGTGCACCCCTTGAGAATTAGACAAGAAAATCAGCACAGAACTTCCACTGAGACTCGTGATCTTATAGTGCCATCTATCGCTGCTTTCATTTCTGAACTCTGTGGGCAATTTTTATTACAGGCTGAGTAATACGGCATGTTTTATCATAAATTGTTGAGTCAATTTGATCTCTATCTCATATGGAATGTGTTTCAGTAATAATTTTTACAGAAAATAGGAAGAAAACAACACTCATGTAATTTAAGTTTAAAATGGAACTGAGGTAAGATAGCCTCAATTTTGTTTGCCAAAAAATTCTTTTAAAGTCTGAGCTAGCAGAATAGTTACGTTAATTCTCAAATCTGACAGACTCAATATTTAGTGATTTCATTAATATTACATCTACCAATCACTTAATACACAAGTGAGAAAATATGAACACTGTAGTTGCTTAATTTTCAATTAACATGAAGTTTATAGTCCTATATTGCATAAAATTTCTTTGCAGAGAATTTCCTTTCTTCCTATCCATACAAATTCTGCTGCCATTAACACTTTTTCATACCAAAACAGCAAAAAGTGAAAATGACATGTAATTAGTGGCTTTGATTCTGTAGGTTGTGTGTGTGTGTGTGTGTGTGTGGTATGTGTGTGTTATGTGTGTGTGATGTGTGTGTGTTTGTGTGTGTGTGTGATGTGTGTGGTATGTGTATGGTGTGTGTGTATGTTTGTGTGTGTGTGGTATGTGTGGTGTGTGTGTGTGTGCAGTGTGTGTGTGTTTGTGTTGGTGTGTGTGTGGTATGTGTGGTGTGTGTGTGTGGTGTGTGTGTGTGTGCGGTGTGTGTGTGGTGTGTGCGGTGTGTGTGTGTGTGTGTGTGGTGTGTGTGGTATGCGTGTGGTGTGTGTGTGTGCGGTGTGTGTGTGTGTTGTGTGTGCGGTGTGTGTTTGTGTGTGTGTGGTGTGTGTGTGTGTGTGTGTGGCTAGGAAGAGAGAGAGAAACCATGGTTATCATCTATGATCTTATCCAAATACAAATTTGGCTGAGCTGTTAGCAGCAACCTTCCTTCCTCTATAATACTGCTTTCTTTTCTTACTTATTCCAATATCTGTATTAAATATATGCTATTTTTGCTCAGAAGTTAATATTTGAAATATATTGCCATATTTCCACCAATAAAAACATTATAGGCAATCACTCATCTTGTACCTTAGAGAGAGATTAGTAAGATCAAGAACACATGGAAATTATTTAGAAGAAATTGGTATCTATTATGTTACTGTGGCAAAAGATATGACAAATCAACATGCATATAATTTCATAAAAATATCTGCCAACTGAGGAAAATTAAAAGATGGCATAATGGATCAATATTTTCTTTACAGAACCAGAAGAGGGCGTACATGTCCCATAAATAACAGGAAATAGCAACTCTCTATAGCCCCAGCAATTTGTATTCCTATACTAGAAAGAAAACGAGGGACTTGCATCCTTCATCACAGACATGTCCAGAAACTTTTAGCAATGAATTGGGTACTGAAGGCATTTTAAAATATTAAGTAAAAATTAAAATATGCAAATCATTTGTATTAGTTTATTGGTAGCTAACTATATTAAGATAATTTAAAGTATCACCATTTTACACAGTTTCATATTGAAATAAGAATATAAGGATTGTACAATTTCTCTGAATATTTCTTTTTATTTTTATAGACTATGAACGCCATACATGAGTATAATCTTCACATGATTTCTATCCTCTCAGTCCCCATTCAAATGCTTCCATATCACTTCTCACTCTCTTTCAATTTCCTATGCCCTTCCTTGATGATTACTGATACATATACATGCATACATTTACATATAATACATATGTATGAGTCCATTCATTGGTGCTCCTGTGTACCTGTGTTTAGGGCTGCGACTTGTAGTTAGATAACTTCTCAGGGAGCTAATCCCTGCAGAAAACTGATTTTCTCTCCTTCAGCATCCATTGATTGCCTACAGCTCTTCATCTTGAAGTAGGACCCCTTGAGATTTCACCTAGCCACTTTAGTTTGTCAACTGATTTTGTTGTTACATGTAGATCTTGTTAGACTAACGTTAGACTAACGTACTGTGGAGATTTCATTGGTGCAGCTTCCCTATCATGTCTACAATGCTTAAACTCTAACTCTTCATTCTTCCCCCTGCTCTGCGATGTTCCCTGTTAGGTATAAAGGTTTCAATTTATATACATCAGTTAAGGATAGCCAGTTGTGGAATTTTGTAGTTGCCTCCACCTGCTGCAGAAAAGCTTTTCTGATGAGTGGTAAAAGATATATTTGCCTGTAATATAAAGATACATATTTATAGTGTTGAAAGAATTCTGTTGGTCTAGGTGTGTGACAAAAGTAGGTTTTCCCTGGGTTTCTATGCTCACTCCTTGAGTTGCCTATGCTTAAAGACCACACATAAGTTCCCTCCCATTGTGCAGGCCTTTAGACCAATTAGGTAGCTGTTGATTACCCCCAAGACAAAAGTGCCACTGTGACTTGAATATAGATTTTTTTTGTGGGAGGGGGGCTAGGCATCGTTTTGTCTTTACATCTGGTTAGGACCACTGATTGGTTTTCTCCCTTCAGTTTGCATAGTAACTTCTGATACGTATGTGTGCATGTGTGTGTGTTTCAGTAGGCTTTTGAAGTAATACATTTCCATCTGGGTTTTCACACCACCTAAGCATTATATATCTCTCTTCCCCCTATTTTCTCTTGTACAATCCTGCCTATTCTCTTTCCAATTAAATATCCCCATTTTCACTAGTTCCATTGCTCGAGTTCCTTCTTCCTCTTTACACCCATGGTTCCTTTCCATTTTTCATGGCTCCTGCTGTTAAATCAGGATATATATATATATATATATTTCACACCTAAGGATTTGGATTTGGAGCCAGGATCCACAATGACAGAGAACAGTTGTCAATTGTTTTTCTGAGTCTGTGTTATTTCACATAGTGTGACAGTCTCTAGTTCCACCCATTTACCTGAAAATTTCATTAATTTATCTTTACCACTGTGTAGAACTCCACTGTATAAATGTACCACGTTTTCATTATCCTTTCATCCTTTGAGGGACATTTTGGTTCTTCTCCATTTTCTAGCTATTGTGAAAAGAGCAGCAGCAAACATGGTTGAGTGAGTATCTTTGTAGAAGGATATTGAGTCCTTTAGATATATGCTAAAGAGTGGTTAGTTGCACCATATGGTAGATCTATTTTTAGGTTTTTAGGATTGGTCAATTTAGATATGTTTGTGAGGGATGGTACCTCTCATCTTGAGGTGGGTCCCCTTGATATTTTCACCTATCCACTTTAGTATGTCACTGGTTTTGTTGTCGTATGCAGATCTTGTTAGACTAGCACACTGTGGAGATTTCATTGGTGAAGCTTCCCTATCATGTCTAGAATGCATTTTAAAGAATTTCTTAGCCATTTTTATTTCTTCTGAGAACTATCTCTTCAGATAGCTGCTAACAATTGCCTGTAACTCCAGTTCCTCTTCTGGCCTCTGCAAGCATTGCACACAAGTACACTTACAAACAAAACTCTCATACATATAAAATGAAATTAAAAGAAATATAAACATCAAATCAAATAAAAAGAAGTGACCTCAAGTAAGTCACTTGATGTTGGACTTCTCAGCCTCAAGAACTATAAGAAAAAGGTGCCTGTTCCTTGTAAATGTCCCAGAATCTAATAATATCCTCTTCTGGAAAAACAAAACAACACAAAATATCATTTAAGGAACTTTTAAAGTACTATATTATATTACTCAATATAAGAAATTTTAACTTTTAAGAATTCCTTCAGAAATAACTACCACTGTTCTTTTAAGATCATCAGAAGTTGTATTAAAGATAAATATAGCTTCCTTCAAGCTACTGAACATACATCTAAAACTACTTTGAAGATTTTTTTTTGTTAATTTTGACATATAAGCCATATTGAGACTTGTGTTTGCTATTTTCGAAAATGAAAAAATAACCATAATGCTTTGTGACTGTCCAGAAAATTTTAACAAACATTAATATGCATAACATATTGGACATGCAAACACATGTTGTGAGTTCAGTTATAAAAGCAATAAAAGTGAATATCACAGTACAGTGAGCTACATGACTGTTTTGGTTTCTCAAATAATTTTTAAAAAATGTTGAAATTATCCTGCTGCATAATGAGAATTAACATTGTGCCTTTTAAAAAAGTACATACTTCCCTTTAGAACACTTTGTAACAGTAAAATTGCCACAGGTATTGCAGAATTAGGAAAGTCTATCCAAAGAAGTTTATTTTTACATTTGAAGTCATGTCTTCAACCTATATTTCAGTCTTTGATTTTGCTACAAACATACTGTAGTCAAAGATGAGATGTCTTTGTTAAAAAAAAAAAAAGTAATAAAGGCACTGACTTAATCTGTTGGGGCAATGGAAGCACTTATAAGAAAAAAAAGTTTTTTAAAAAAGAAAGAAATTAGAATGAAGAGAAAACTGAAAGGTAACAGAAAGAGGAAAGAGGTCAGTGAAGAAAAACTACTTAAATTTGTTTTGCAATGTCCTTGTCAACCACGTTTATAGTCATTAAAATGTAGTGTTTCAGGTACAATAATCTTGATCTTTAATGCGCCAGCCTTCATGTTTTGCAGGTGATTCATTCAGATTGAAACATTCTTTAGTGGAGGCAATTGGAGCTCATGAAGCTCAGGAATCTCGGAAGAAACTTCTAAGATTCTGGGAGCTCACGGAACCTACATGACTCGTTCTCGGAACCCATAGAACCTGCATGACTCCAATGTTATATAAGTCTTCAACAATTTCTGGGCAGCATAAGGTTCTTAAATACATGAGTTGTGCAGGGGACTCCAGTGATACAACTTTCATGTATATCACCTGTGCTAAGGTCAGCTTTTGTGTGATGTACTGGCTCAAGACACCAATGCTCCTGAAAGTAAATCCTCATTCATGTTCAAATGAGTAACTATAATAAAGTCTTTGCTCACCAACGTGAACTTGGATAGAACCATTCCTGTGGTCTATCATTGCCTGCCATATCTGAGCTGAAGAGAAATAGTTTCCGCAGAAAATGTCATGTAAGACTTGCCACCAAAACAAGGATTGAAGGAACCAAAAATGAATCTTAGAAGGACTTATTTGATCCCTGACATGGGTGATAAATCATGCCCACCAAAGGTGAGCTATCTGACGACTGAGCATCAGTGAAAGAAGTATTTAAATGCATTTATGTTTCCTGGGCATGGTGGCACACAGCTTCAATCCCAGCACTCGGGAGGCAGAGGTAGGCAGATCTTGTGAGATCACGGCCACATCTGAGCCTGATCTCACCGCCCAGAAAGAAGTTCCTACATACAGAAGGGATTAAAATTCACAAAAAGACATGTATATGATATCTTTTACATTAGCCCCTTATTTGGTAAGAAAATCAGATAAAAAAGAGGATGAAATAGAAGTGATTGGTTGTCATTTCTTATGGGGTCAGAAGGAGAAAGGGAATCCAAAGTGGATCCACAGGAATATGAAAGAGACTTTGGGATCCAAAATCATGGAACTCTTTGGAGGTATTTGACAGTGAAAAGGGAGGGAATCAAATAGAAATTATAGAGGCTATCCCTCAGGCCTGATCTTAAGAACAGGAAAAGGGAATAAACTATGATTTAGTCTGCTTATCGGGGCCTTAGTATTGACCCATTGCAGGAAACTATCATAATCAGGAATAATATGCTTCTGAGCTGCTTGGATTTACAGACTTCTAAATAATAAATAAAAGAGCACATCACAGCCTGGCTCAAGAGGCTGTGGGACACAGATAAGAACAGGATCATGTTGAGTCTTGTGGAAATGGAGAAATGGTTCCATAACTACTCATCACTCCTTGAGACGAAGTTTGGGCTTTAGGAAATATTAAGGAAAACAATCCATGATGCACTGATTCATACAAACCATTAGGACTTCTGGTTATCACTAGTGAATGTTTCCATGAATATCAGGGATTGGCAGTCAATAGAGAAAGGACATGCTGAGGGACCTAGTCAGAAAATAAATGGTGTTTGATGCTCAGTTCACTGAGCCAAATAAGAATATGTTCATGGGAGAGGGTGCTGGATAGCTTTAGTTGTCAACCTGATGCTCCTGGGTAGAAGGAACCTCCATTGGGGAATTTCCTCCATTGGACTGGCCTGTGGCCATGTCTGTAGGGTATTTTCTTGATTTTTGAGTGATGTGGAGGACCCAGTCCACTGTGGGCAGTGCCACCCCTGGACAGATAATTCTGTATTGTATAAGAAAGCAGACTGAGCAGGGTGCAGGGTGCAAGCCTGTAAGCAGCGTTCCTCCATGGTCTGTGCTTCGGCTCCTGTCTCTGGCCTGAGTTCTTACTTTGGGCTCCTTCAGTAATGAATCCTGACCCAGGAGATGGAAGCTAAATAAACCCCTTCCTCTCCAAGTGGGTATTGCTCAGAATATTTTGTCACAGCAAACAAAGGCAGACTAGAACAGAAATTGGTATTGCTATGAAAGACCCTGCCTTGGTGTTTTGGGGAGAATTGTGGAAGCGTTTGGAAATTTGGTCTGGAAAAGCCATTGAGTGCTTAGAGTTGGTTGTTGTGGAACTTGGAACAGTTATGCTGAAAGAGTTGTGGACAATGGAGGCCTGGCTTGTGAAGCTTCAAAGGGAAGCAGAGACTATCAGGGCTGTTTGTGTGATATCTTGAATTGAGAATCTCTGTGTTCTGGTCTGCTGGGTCTGAAGAATCAGCTGTGATTAAGAGACCAGAACCACTGAAGTAAAATCTTTGTTTTACTAGGAAAATTGATGTTGGTTATCTGGGGCTGAAAAATCAGTTGTAAGTAATGAGAGACCAGAATCACTGTGGCAAAATCTTCTGGGAACTAATTTCTCAGGGTCAGCACACAGAAAGGGGACCCAACCTCTATCTCTAGCTGGAAGCAGGACTTAGTAATGTGTAAGAGTCTCCTGCATGGTTCTGGTGTTGAAAGTGTGAAGGGGTCACAAAGGGCAGCTGAGGCCTGGCACCCTGAGAGGCCAGGAAAAGCCATTGGTGAAAGTGCAGTCTCAGTTGCAGTGAAGGCCCCAGGACTGGATGCTTCACAGAGAGAATCTAAGGCTTTGCACCCTGAAAGGTCAAGAGTCCATTGGTGAAGGCGTAGCTTCACTTTTAGTGGAGACCCAGGTTTTGGGAAATGCCAGGACCATGGGACGACCACCAAGGGCAGCTGGACTTAGGTTTTGTTTAGGGGTGCTCAGTTCTCCCCTTTGAAATAAGAAAGTACTTGTTTTGGATTTTACAGGAGCCCAGAATTGAGACACTTTTAAAAGAGACTATGAACTTTTAAGTGTTTGGATTCTTTAAGGACTGTAGGACTTTTAAAGTTGTATTGTCTTATGTCGTGATAGTCTTAACATCATAACTTGGGGAAGAGAAATGGAAAGGTTGTGATTTTAATAGTTATGTGTTTGTGTGTTAAGTTGACAAAGAGTCAGTTATGCTGGATAGCTTTAGTTGTTGCCTCCAGGTTCCTGCAGAGTTTCCACCTTGCAGTCCCTCAGTAATGAACTGTAACCCAGCTAAATAAACCCTTTCCTCCCAAAGTGAATACTGGTCAGAGTGCTTTGTCACAGCAATCAGAGGCAGACTAGAACAGAGAGCTAATAAAGACAATTTAGCAGGATCCCCAGGTCTTGTATGAGTTCTAACTTATTTGATGAGTCCCAGGGTTGGAAAGGCTCTGGTGCATCTGAATGGTTTAAACTGGCAAGCATATGGGGTTTGTAGGTATTAAAGACTCTGAAGGTTTTTAAAACAAACTAAAAACTAAAATCAGATCAAACTGATAATTAATACCATCTAAGTCACTTAAAAGCAAATTTGACAAGATTTGTGTTGAACAGCAGTTCTTAGGGAAAATTTTACAGGAAGCCGAATGTGTTGAATGGTGGATGTAGAAGGTGTGAGCACAGCCCTATGCTTTCCCTTCATCCTGCGCTAGGATGAGAAGTATGAAGCGGTCCCACCAAGGCTGTTGCATGGGGGGAGATGTGCTGCAGCCCACGTCACTGCTCTGGATTAAGAGGTGGGATAGCTTATGGAGAATGGTTTAGGAAGTGCCTCTCATCTATGTCATTGTACTCAGTACTGACCTCTAAATTATTTTTCTTTATTCTCAAGAATTTCTTACACATATATAATGAAATAGGATCATATCTAACCCTTATTTCCTCTCTCCATCTCACTCAAATTCCTCTAAACACATCCTCCTCCCAAATTTATATCTTTAATTTTATATTTAATGGCCCACTTAGTTCTGCCCATGTGTACCTGGATGTGAGGTCATGCCTTAGAGTGCTGGAATCTTACGAAAGGCCAAATCTTCAAAAAAAGAGTAATTCTGTCTCCCCAAACAACTATCAACAGCCAATAGCTCCTCAGTAAGGGGCAGGGCCTGGAGATTGTCTACCTGTCTATGCCAGAATTTTGCCTGACTTGATCTTGTGCAGGTAACTCCTAATGCTGTATTTGAGTGCAACAGATATATCATGTCCAGAAAACAGCATTTCACAGCACTTCTTCCCACCCTCTGGCCCTCACATTCTTTCTAGCCCTCTGAGTCTTGAGAGAGGGGATTGATAATAGATGTTCCATTTAGAGCTGAGCACTCTCTTACTCTTAGCTCTTTGACCAATTATTCAGCTTTCTATTGGCTGTTGCCCACTGCAAAAAAGAAGCTTCTCTCAGCAAGGTTAAGAGCAGCCCAGGTCTATGGATATAAATATAAATACCTTGAAGATATTTAGACAGCATAACGATTTAGTAAAATAAGAAGAGTAGGCTCTATTCTAGGGCTTATGACCTCCCCAGGCATGGGTTTTTGACTAGGATCAGAGTACCAGGTATGAAATTCCCTTCTTTTGAGCGGATCTCAAATTCAATCAGGAAGTAGTTAACTACCCCATAAAAGTTACACCGTTGTTGTACCAGTGGGCATATTGGTATTACAGCAGGCACGGTCCAGCACTGGCTAAGACCACTGATGCATTAGCACTTTCCAACATTATGAAAGCTAGCCAGCAGGGAAGAAATTTTCTAATCAGTTTGAGATTTATTTCTCTGTGTCCTATAGTCAAAGTGAGTGGTGTCTGCAGCAATAAGAGTCTTATCATGTCATTATGGAGAGTAACCAAAGGTGATCTCAATAGCCTGTGTTGTTTTGGAGAACTCTGGGACCTCTTTAACTAATAACTCATGGTACTGCAATTTTCACTTAATAACCTGTGTAGTCTGGGAATGACTTTCCACCCATGCAGGGTAATTCCTTTTGAACTTTTTTTTTTAGCTGTACTTTGAAACTATGTTACTATTTTGTTACAGTTAATGGGGCCTTTTGAGGCTATATTGGACTTCGCTAAGTTTGTTTTATTTTGCTTTGTTTTTCTCAAGCATTGCTTTAGCAGCTGTAACAGATGATAAATTCTCACTTGCTTTGAATGGCTAGCAGCTGACCTTTGATGATACTATGCACCCTGTAAGCATGCTTAATCATACAACCGTAAACTTTAAGTGTCTTCCAAACGTTGATAGTCATCTAGAAGAATGAAAACAGTGGTGAAGAAGTTCAAATAAAGGCTCCCAGTGAGAGAAGGAATTCCCAGGAGGCATAAGGGGGGATTTTAACGAATACTGCAGTGTCAGCTTTGGATTACTTCCTTATGTGTTATTGGTCAGGAGGGCTCCTTTTGACCTCCACCCCACAATACAGATACTGCCATTATTGTTGGCTGCATGCCAGAACTAAATGTTAAGTCTGATTGGCTGAATATGCTACGTGTTTTGGTTGCAGAACATTGAGAAATTAATATGGACTGAGATTAAATCTCCCTCATTGGTATTCATAGTGCTGTAAACTATTATACAGTTTGCTGAATGAGAGTTGCCATCAATCATTCTTCCATTAGCATTCCAGGTAAGATGTATTTCCTGGTATAATAGTTGCATTACTATTACAGGTTTAACTATTTTCCAATTAGATTTAAGGTCCATGTCATGAAAGGAACCCATGTGTGATCCTGCAATCTGAAAGGAAAGAAAAGACAGAAAGTCAGACAGGAAGGAAAGGAAGGAAGGAAGGAAGGAAGGAAGGAAGGAAGGAAGGAAGGAAGGAAGGAAGGAAGGAAGGAAGGGATTACCCATAGGCCCCAGCAAGGTTAGTGTTATATATCTATGAGAAGGACTGCTGGCTTTTAAGAATTTCTTTTATGTACACTTATGAAATATTAAAGACAAATCAGACCATTAATGGACACTTAGTGCAACTTTTATACTGAAAATAATAAGTAAGACTGAAACTGGTGTCAATCACTGAAATGAATAATTTACAATATGCTCATATTTTAATTTACAATGGAAAACTGGATTCCACAACTAAAAACTCACAGTACCATGTAAACCAAAAAAGATTTTAAATGTTATTAGTTTGACTGCTCTAAATTTTTGAGTCACATTTTATTCTGATCAGAATTTTCATCAAGGTGTTGAGGTTTTATTTTCGAAAATAGTTTGTCATAACGGTGTGACTAGCCACAGTATTTATTTTGTGGGACTGTTGTGACTATGAAGGCTTATATTTACTACTAATAAACAATTATTTTAAAATAAAAATAATTCACGTTATATAAAAGTCAGTTCTCATGTAAGCTAGAGTTGTAAATTGCAACATGGTTCCTATTGCTTAAAAATGTAAATTAGTTTTAAGAAATGATTACTTGTGCTCTAGGATACAATTTATCTCTGTGTTTAGATATGTTCTGTATAAAATAAACATTTTACCACTAGGGCCTCTTTAGAACCAACAAACAAGACTGTTGAGATCCATATCTTTGCCAAGCCTATGTAAAACAACTCTAAACATTTAAAAGAGAATTGGTCATTTAAAGCCTGTTTCAAGGCTTCAAAGTTATATTGTTCATCTACACATATATATGAATAAATATTAAATACTTAGTGAATTCTCATAACAAATGGTACATTTGTGTAAAGGTTATTGTCTCATGGTATTAAAAAAATAAAAAGTTAATAGTTGATAAAGGATTTATGTATAAAGATTAAGCTGGCTGGATATTTCCAGAATAGAAGGGTTAATGAGAATGTTTAAGCATGTTTATTGAAGGTCTAAGCAGGTTTAAAGAGATACAGAGTTGTGTTATAATTACTGTTATAGTCAAGATCTTCAGTCCAATCCTCTGACTTGTACTGCATACCCAGTTACAGTCTTGAATTAAATGGATGAAGACAAGTGTTGGGTTACCTCTGGCTAGTGAAAGATGTCTTTTTTGTTTCTCTGTATTATGCAAGTGTTACTTTTGGTACTTTCCTTTGCCCATAACAAGATAATTCAGCTCAAGAGGAGCTAGGTTTTACCTCTTCAAACATATGTATGTGATATGAACCCTCCATTCCTTCTGAAAAACTGTAAATCATGGTATGGGGAACTGGAAAAGAAAGGAGACTGCTTCTGTTTGTAGTAGAACAGCCTTCAATTGAGACAGACCTAAGAAAATTTCTTTAAATTCCTTTCCTGGGCTATGCCTACTTAACCTGAGATGTTTGGATTTTTATTCAAGCTTTATCTACATATTACATAATAATTGGAAAGGTACTAGACTGGTGTAACTGACCTTATTAATGTTTGGTGACCATACTTAAGGCCTGTGCTAATCTGGTAAAAGGGATTTAAAGGGATAGTTTTGTTCCTTGCCCTCCAAGGTTGATTAAATCCCAGGGGCCTATGGGACAGCTCTCAAAATGTCCTGTAACTGTGATGAGTCACCTGTCCTCTTGTTCAGGGAGGTAATGGAGACTCAACCAGAAAGACTCAAAATAGTATCCAGTCTATAAAGAGGAGGTTCAACACTGAAGGAATGTTTCCTCCATGCTCCAAACAAAGCCATGGTCAAGCAGGAACTCCCAACTTATCCTCACATAGATGGAACTGGTATAAGGAAAGCCAAACACGCCAGGGGCTCCCCACAAAACCCAAGTTATCCTTGAGGATCAGATCCTCAGCTGACCTTGAAGAAATCAAAACTTGGTTAATTTAGGCCACCTGTATGGTCTTAAATACCAACAAGGAAAGTATAACCAAATACTAATGTGATCAGTACTATTTCTCCTAAAGCCCAACAAATTTGTACTTCCCAGACATTAGGATTAAAAGTTCATATGAGATGTTGTTTAGAAATTTCACACTAATATTTTCTCCATGATAAAAATATTACTCAGATATAAGACTTAAGATCTTGGCCTAGTTCAACACTGCAGTGCCACTTGCAGCCCCAAAGGGCGAGTCCACTCTTGTTCTTATTGAAATTAAATGATAGTTAAATTTCTTCTCTTTCCGTGTCTAGAAGCCATTTAAGAGGGAACTCACAATGCATCTCTAGGCACTACAACAGTTATCAAAATGCCTGAAAAACAGATCCTGAGTCCAGTCATGACAGCCAAAAGAAAAATGAGGAGTAACCCTATAAATGGATGCTTTTGGAAGCCCTCACCAAGACATTCTAATGGACTTTAATTTGGATATTTAAAATTAACCCTGTTCTGACTTCTGGTTCCTTGGCTAGAACTTGTTGCCTAAGTGCATTTACTTTTCCTACAGGTACCAGTCAAGAATTTCCTTTTCTCTTGTTCACCCAAAATCATAACTCTCATCTCAAAGGGCATAAGAGATAGTTTATTCTGGAGCCAAATGAGTGACCATGTTCCTTGAACACAAATTCAGGTTATCTCAAAGTTTCCAGTGTGATACCAGTTACATTGTGGGGGTTTTTTGTTGTTGGTTTTTATTTTTGTAACTTAAACAATATATATTGAGAATTTCATACACATATAAGGTGTTTTGATCAAATCTATACCCACTCCCTCTCCTCCAACTCTTACCATACATACCTCCCCATCACTTTTTCCTGAACAACTTCGTGTACTCTTTCTTTTTTGATTAAAGAGCTTTTTGGTACTCTAACATTCACCCCTCTGAAGAGGTAACCGTAAAGTCTTAGGGATTAGATAAGAGATCCCAGATACTTTTGACATTTTTAGACTTTGGAACAGAATATGTTGCTAAGAGGCCCAAGGACATTTTGACTTTTAGGCGAGAAACTGGCTACATTTTGGGGGGTCATTTTACCCTGCATAGGAAATTCCTACTTACTGTTCTTATCACACCATCTCTGGAAGAGGTTACCCAAATTTCCAATAGGGAATTGGGACACAGACTGCTCTGGCTTCTTCCATTCTGAACAGAGATGCAGGATGAGGCAATTGGGGTACCCCTTCAGTGGGTCTATCTAAAAGACTCCCAAATTGCATAACTCTTAACTATAGGGAGAAAAGAAAGTCCTTGACTTGTGCCTATGAGAGGTGAAGAAAAAGCAAAGGCAAGAGTAATTAGCATTACAAGCTCTAGACAGGGAACCAGAAAAAAGTCAAAACAGGACAAATTTCAAATATTCATATCAGAGTCCACTGGAATTTCTTGATGAGAGCTTCCAAAAGCATCCCTCCGTTGGGTTCCTCCTCATATTTGTCTGTCAAGACTGGACTCAAGAGTGATGGACTCAGGATATGTTTTCAGGCACTTTGATAGCTGTTGGAATGGCTAGAATCAGTGTCAGTTCCCTCTCAAAGGCTTCTAGATAGGGGAGAAAACAAATTTAGCCATCATTTTAGAATAATAGAGGGTTATTTTTATAGTAACAGAACAAAGAAAAGTCATAAATCAAGACAGTTTTCATATGCATTGGTGGATAAATTCAGTATGCAGGTGACAGCAAAGTGGTGGGGTTTCTAGTATAGGTCTCAGATGCAATCTAATGACATTCCTAGCTTTATGATTGGTGGAATTTAGTGGTCTGATAAGTTAATATATATTAGTCACAAGAATGTTAATTCAGAAACAGTTGTAGGCAAGGTATGGCTCTTTATAGGGTTAAAGATGTCCCCAGATAATTTGTGAATAGGCTCTGCATCTGCAACATTCCAAACTCTCCACAATCAATGAAGTGTTAATCAGTTGGTCAGCCTTGCTGGAAATTCAGCTCAGGATGCATGAGTTCTTTCTGGGAACTTTCTTTCACACTCTGTAGCTATACTTTTGGGTCGTTTAGTTAGACCCACTGAAGGGGTACCAATTCCCACACTTCACACCCCAAATCAGCATGGAAGAAGTCAGAATGGCAGGTATCAAATTTACTGTTGGCAATTATGGTTACCTCTTCAGAGGGAGGAAAAATAAAAATAACAGGTAAAAATTAACCAGGCAGTTTAAGGTGAAGATCCCTCCAAAATGACCAGTTTCTTTCTCAGCTGAAAGCTGGAAATTTCCTTGGATCTGCTGGTAAACATATCCCTACTTAAGACTAGAGATGCCAGAACTATCAGAAAAGGGAGGTATCTGTGCTGTATTTATGCAAATCAATCCATCGTACTCAGAGAAAATGCAAGGCAGCTAATTAGAGAGAATAAAGGATGGAGAAAAAAAGTGTCTTACTGGAAAAGTACCTAGAATACTTGAGGTCCCTGACTAGCTTGCACTAACAGGACCACTATTCATTGTTCTAATAGCTTTCCTGTTAAGATCTTGTATAATAAACATAAGGGATTATGTTGATGAAGAGGAGGGAATAATGTAAAAACATCAGAGAGTTGCTAAGAGCTCTTACAATGTGATGGTAATGAAACCCTTTGGATGGTTCCTAAGAACTTTGAATGAAACTTTGGTCTCTGAAAGGCTACAAGATAATAATGGGGGTGGTGCCAGGCTTGATGGCTCCAGCCTTTAATCCCAGCACTAGGAAGAGAGAGGCAGGTGAATCTCTGTGAGATTAAGGTGTTAACCTGGTCTCAGGGAGACCCTGTCCGAAAAAAAAAAAAAAAAAAAAAAAGAATGGAAGTAAAACCACCCCCTGTAGTCCCCCCAGGATTAAAGTGTTTGTTTTCTAAAACTGCCACATTCCTATAACCTTTGCAGTCCTGTTACCTGTAAAACACTTACTTACTTATCACATATGCGCTATTTACCTTTTGCTTGCATTCCTCACATATGAGTATGAATGCCCCCCAAAACTTGAGCTGGGGCTAACACCATTATGGAATGATCCAGGTGTCAGTCCAGCTGACATAAATTAAATGTCTTCTCCTTGCCTGACTTTGGTTGCTGGTATCTTGACTCTCCTGATTTTTCTATAATATTTCATATATATCAGAATCTCATCTCAGAAATAACTGTGCTAAGCAGAGCCACACAAACTGATAATAAACATAATGGCTTTCACTTGAATAAAGCAATTTCAAAAATGTCATTTACATTCTAATATGGTAAGTATTCCTAACTGGGTTTCAGGCTCAGCAGGTGATGGATAACAGAATTATACATTTCATTTGTACTCAAAGATGACCCATACCAAAAGTTACAGCATGATTAAAACAAGTTAATGTTTAAAAAGTTTTAATGAAAGAAAATTCCATTAAAGGAGAGGGTATAGAATGGGATGGCAAGAAATATTTGGTCCTAATAAGGCAATACAAAATCAATCCATTATTAGAGACCACTTAAAGATTGACAATACCAAAAGCATGAAGTGAAGTATAAGAAAATAGATTTTGTGAGTACGACTTAATTACAATTGTTTACAGTTCTCTCTCCCACAGTAGTATGCAGGAACTTAGAAGGAATAAGAGAGGAAAGCACAAGCACACAGCACACAGGGTCAGACGCTGGAGGTCTGTGTCGACAGCTCAGGTCCAGGGCACCCTCCAGTTTCCTATGAGGAAAAAGGGAGGTGGAAAGACTGCAGAGGAAACAAACACAAAATCACATCACTGATCAGCACCTAAGAAGACACATGATAGGGAACAGTTATGAGTTCATTCTCAGAGATGTCTAGAGGTTGCTCAATGTATACACAAAAGTACATAGTAATTTTTATAAAATAAAATAAACATAATAAAGCTTAAAAGTAGTTATTCTGAACACATTGTTGTTGTCTAATTTTGTCTCATAGTGTTCTCTTGGATGGGAGAGACTGGTTCAGGCCATCTTGTGGATCTGTTCTTATGATGTCTGACCCAGAGTATGGATGAGCCTAGGGATTTTCAAATGGGTCTCTGATCAGGAAAACAGAAACACAGATGCCATGTGGCCATCTCCAGGAGCCTATGGAGCTCTCCCAGGTAGCAGTTTCCCCAGAAGGACCCCCCCGCACACACAAAACAGGCCACATCCCCCGCATACAGAGTCTTGTTTCAGGAAACAGAGAATGAAGTACAAAATTGGAAAAAATGAGACAGGAAGACCAGTCCTAAAATTCACCCCCAGCTCTGAAGATGAGTTAACATAGGAAACCAAGCCTACAATCATCTGGAGCTCGGTTTTCCAGTTTTTAGCAGTATCAAAGCAACGCAAATGAAACTGAAAGTCAAAGCAAGCAAACAAAAGAGATACCTTAAAACAAAAACTTTGAAAGCAAACCCAACCCAAAAGTTATCTAACAAATAAGATCCTTAAACAATTTAAATTGGGAAATAAAGCATCCCACAGAGGGTTCTTAGTCTCATTCATAAAAGAGTTTAAGAATGGACTGAAATGTTAGGGAAAGAGGAATTTACTGTTTGTTTGAATATACTGCTTTGAATTTACTGCTTGAATTTACTTGTTTAAATTTACTGCTTGTAACCATTAACTCAACTGGAGACACAGGCATCCGGAGATAGAGGCAAGTGATACAGCCCCTGGAGCCTGACCTGTTCTGTGTCATGTCATGTAGACATGTATGCTTACACAAGATAATAGGAAAGAGTCGTGCCAGGCACATACCAACGATCTCTCCCCGATTGAGACACCTGAAGGGAGTTGTAACATTTTTCTTGTTTTAAAGTTATTGGTTTGTGAAATGCTTGCTTTGAAACTATTGGCTGTATAAATGTGGGCTTTTGTGTAACGGTTGTGGGAGCCTATATAATCTTTACCTAAAATTGCCTCAGGGTCGATCCCTCTAACCAGACCTGTGTGTCTTGGAAGGACGGTCAGCCCCAGCTAGCTGGTTTAATAAAACTCTGCTTGATTTTTGCATCTCCACACTCATGCATTTGTTCTCCAGAAGGGACCCACTGAGTCAAGGACCCTAACACGAAACAGAAGCTTTAGTACAATTTTACTAGACTCTTAAAGAAATATCCTCAGGGCAGGCAAACTGGTAATTTTGGCAGCTGCCTTGAGGAGTAGAATGGTGGGGAGAAGGAAAGAAAGCCATGAAGCTATGCAGGTTTAGAGCCTGTATGGAGGTCAGACATGGCTGATTGGCAGCTACATGGTTGGGAGAAGGAAGATTTAAAGGAAAAAGTATAGAAATACAAGATGCTAGGTAGCCCAATGCATTAGAGAAAGGGATAGGAAGAGAAAGGAAAGGGGTATGAAGGGGAGATCATGCTTTTGTGAAGAATTCAGAAATGCTGGAAAACTTACAGAGACCTACATATCTCTGGTCAGGTCCAGAAGCTCTATGCTAGGAGGTGGGATTCCAGGAAGGAAAAATTCACTATCTTATTAACACACTAGGTATTCACTTAAGGTGAACCTATCTTCCTAGGGGTGGTCCTATGACCAGATGATTGACGAGTGATACTAGAAAGGTGAGTCCTCCAACAGATAGACTAGAGATTTTATGGCTTTGGTCACTTAAACTTATGGGGCTATTTGCTATTTTCACACAACCAGCTCAGATACTGTTTGCATAAAAAACTATCTCTTAATAGGTTTGTGAAATGCTTAATAGACCTGGAGACATTGTTTAATAAATTTAAGATGCTTAGGGTACACAAGTTTTTAAGGCCTTTGAATGCATCACCAAAATATCCATATTTATAAATCTGCAAATGTCTTTTAATTGCTCATGCCAAAAAAATTAAATTAAATTAATAATTTTGTGCACAATTAATGAAAAAGAAAAACTGAAGTGGCCAGTTTGTTCAAAAATTGTTTTGACAGAAACAATATATGAAGACAATTATCATAGACTTGCATGACAGAATTATGTGAGATCTCAACTATGAGAAAACTTACAGACATATATGACATAATTACATGAAACCTCAGACACACATGACAAATGATTATCATAGACACATATGATATAATTACACAAAAACTTGGTGCACTCAAAACACAATAACCAAGGAATTTGATTATAATGGTCCTTTGCAAATAGGCACTCATCTTTTAAATCTGGACAGGAGAACACTTCCTCCATAATCTGATTCTTCCTCCTATTCTGGTATGAGGCTGGGTTTTAGAAGCTTCCATCTGGACTTGGGGATTCTTCCCCACCATGGCCTGAAAACAAGCCACTCAATTTCACAGAAAGTTTTCATTTGGAAGGTTTTGTCTTAAAGCCATAATCTCCTACTTAGCCAAGTTTAGCATTGTCCAGGTGGATTGTTACTTTTACTCTCACATTCATGCACAATCATTCAGAGTTTAAGACTATTTTTTCCCTAGTTATTCCCATTAAATTCCTGTTCAACCTAAATGGGACCAGTGTTAGAGTAGTAAAAAGCCTTGTAAATTTAACTGGTCAAGACTATAAAATCCCTAGTCTATCTGTTGAAAGACTCATCTTTCCATTCTCATTAGCCAATCACTTGATGATAGAACCACCACTAAAGGCAGGTCCACCTTAAGTTATGCTAAATAGATGGAAAGAATACCTGGTACATTAATAAGGGAGCAAATTTTTCCTGCCTGGAACTAGTGCAGATCCCTGCAGAACTTTCAGACCAGCCACAGCCATGTAGGTCTTCGTAAGTCTGTCCACTTTCCTGAATTCATCAGGAAAGTGTAATTTCTCCTTTTCTTCTTCATTCCTTTCTTACTAAACATGCTTTCCTTAAGGCTTTGGGCTGCCCCTAGCATCTTGTCTTTCTTTAAGGCTTTGAGCTGCCCTTAACATCTTGCATTTCTTCACTTTTTCTCTGACCTCCATGTAAATTCTAAAGCTGCATGGCTTCATGATTTTCTTTCCTTCTTCCCACCTTTCACCCCCTCAAGGCAGCTGCCGAGATTACCAGCTCACCTGCCCTGAGGATTATTCTTTAAGATTCTAACAAAATTATAAAAGCTTCCATTTGGGTCGATTTTTTTTTTTCAGGTGAGGAGAAGGGTTTAATTTTACACTCTTGGACTGACCCACAGATCCTTCCATAAGGGAGCCAATACCCCCCTCCAGGTTTTTAAGAGGTTTTTATATTCATGTGAGGAAGTAAAAGTAAAAGACAGAACAGCACATACGTGGAAATGAAGTAAAAGGTACATGTGATAATTAAGCAAGGTAATATATGGCCACAGGGGTTACAAAGACTTCCTTCCAGGTTGACTATAGAGGGCAGGCTGGAGGAAGGCTCCAGCTTATCTCCCCAGTCTTACCTCTTGTCTAGGAGCTCTTCCTGCTTCAACGTTCTTAACTACCATCACATTGCAAAAGTTTTCCACCTCCACAATATCCCCTCCTCTTTAATGACATAATCCCTTATGTTATTTAAGAGGAACTTTAAGATATTTTTGACTATTACCTGGCATTTGAGGGCCTTTACTTTTGATAAATTTAGTGAGTTTATTATCCAACATTTTAACAGGAAAGCTAATAGAATCATCACTACTGGTTCAGTTAGTGAGGCAAGCCAGGGACCCAGAGTTTTCTAGATATTTTTTCAGGAAGACTCATTTTCCTCCTTTTAGGCCTTCATTTTCTCTAGTAGCTTTCTTGTATTTTTTTTAGCTCTGCAGGTTTGATTTACATAAAAACCTCGGGTTCATTTTTAAATTCTTTTATGAGTAAGAGTAAAACTCTCTAGGGAGCCTCTTTCTCCCCGGTTCACCAATATCTTTGAAATCCATCAAGCTTTAATTATGGTCCCCTTTCCTTCTTGATTGGAGGCCAGTGCCATCTTGGAATCACATCAACACTTTGTATGCAGCCTCCTTGGGGGTCAGCCCACACTGTCTTCTACCTGTCTAGCCTGGGGAGCCCTTCTATTATCTGGTCTGAATGTCCATGCTGGGTCTTGGTCTTGCTTCTCCTGGTGAGTGGCTCTTCAATTTTTTCTGACTTCCTTGAAGGAGACCTGGAAAGAAAGTTCTTCAGGGGTGCACACTTCTCTGTTCCAGGGGCTGAGGGGGGCTGCAGGGCCCAGGAGCAGCAGCCCTATTACCAAAAGGTACAGTGACTTGATCCCTCAGGGACCTCCAGAAATGTTACAGAAAAACAGAGTCAAGAGACCAACAACCAAAGTCAGGTGAAGAGAGGGTGTTTAATTGACACCAACAGGGCTGACACCCAGATCATTGCATAATGTCAGCCCCAGCCTAAGTTTTGGGGGTCATTTATACTCATATGTGAGGAATGCAAGCACAAGGCAAATATCACATATATGATAATTAGGTAAAAGTGTAAATAGCACATACATGATAAGTAAGTGGTTTACTGGTAACTACAGCCATAAAAGTTACAGGTATGTGACAGTTTTGGGAAACAGACTTCAGTCCTGGATAACTGCAAGGGGTGGGGGAAGGTTCCTATTTTATCTGCCCCATTTTTATCTTGGGATCTTTCAGGGTCCAAAGTTCCTAGCAACTGTTCAAAGCTCTTAGCAACTACCCAAAGGATTCCACTACTGTCACATTGTAAGAGCTTTTAGCAACTTTGATGCTTTTATATTACTATTTCTTCATTAAATTGATGTGATGTATCTTTAAACTGTTCTGGAAACTTTTGTGATTATACTTATGAATTACAACTTTTAAAAAAACCAAACAAAAAAATGAGCAACCTTTTATTTTGCAGTAGGCAGTGGTTACTGTGGAAATTCATAACCTATCACAATTCTGAGAATAAATGATTGTGCTGGAACCTGGTGGCCCAGTTCTCAGCCCTAAATGCAAGATATAATCATATACTTTATCTCCCCTTCCAAGTCCCAGAGAATATCTCAAAAGATGAGGCAGAAGCAATGTAAGAGCTCAGAGAAGTGTGAAGTGTTGTATACCACTTATCTGATTGACACATTCCTTACAGTGGTATGGGAGGGCTCACAAGGCTTGGAACTCACAACAAACAAGACTCAGGAGGATCAGACCGCTCCAAAAGGTTATATAAATGATAAACAATTTGGGGGAGGGAGTGGAGAAGAGATATTTTGGTCATGTATCTGTCTACAAACTTTATAATGGACTCTAGTGATAGAGTTTCTGTTAGTCAACACCAGGCTACAGTAGGCTTTGCAGTAATGAACTTGTGCAAGTCACCCATGCTCCTATATGTGACCCCTCACTTATACTCCTGTAAGTTACCCCAGTAAACTCACAGTGTGAGATCATTTCTTTGGATAGTCACTGCCCTTGCTACCTGGGATAAATAAAGATGAAGAGCCACACAAGCTACAAAGTATTCCAGTGAACATTTTCGACATATATGATATATTATAAATTTGGTTTAGATTTGATGGATACCTTGTTTGAGACAGGGTCTCCCTCTATCTCTGGCTGGTCTGGAATGCACAATGTAGACCTGACTGGGCTCAATCTAACAGAGATCTACCTGCTGCATTTGTTTCCCAAGTTCTGGGATTAAAGGTGTATGTCACCACACTTAAATAAATCTCACTAATACAAAGGAAGTTAGTGTTAACTAAGTTGTACTAAGCTTTGTTTCTGTGGAATAAGCAAAGTCACAGTGGTTGGACTATATTTGATCCTTCTTGATCATTCATTATTTTGTGTTCATCCAAAACTCTAGATTGTCAGGTGCTTTCAGGAAATGATATGAGCTCTGTGGTTTTACTATTGCTCATCTCATGCTTTTGTGCTTCAGAATCGGCATTAATGTCATGAATGAAAGTTGAATTCCTTACCTTGACATTATTTCCGGATGTTCCTCAAAGCTACAGATACATGAGCTGTCAAACTAAATACAGTTCATCATTACAGAAAACCAGGGAGAATTCTCCCTGTTAATTCTACTACATCATTCTATAGAACCTGAGGTAAAACTTGTAATTTAAATTCTGATCTACCCTCTGCGGGAGGCCACCCCGCAATGTGACTCGGTTCCGACCCACGGAAACTGCCACAAAGTACCTGGATTGGGGAGTGGGGATGTGGATGAGGCAAGCGACAAGAGAAATGGAGACAAGACAGGGCTCTGATCAAGTCTCGTTTATTAAAGCACAAGCATGAGCTTTTATAGAGAATGAGAACAAAGGAGAAAAAACTGCAAATAATTACATCAGTCAGAACACAGGGGCTCTGACACACTTTAAGGGAGGAATCTACTGATTACAGAAGAACAGGACTGCATGCTGAAAAAGAGAACAAGGCCGTGGGCCAAGGCAATTTGGCCCCGGCTGTGAGCCAAGGTTGTGGGCCAAGGTTGTGGGCCCCAGCTGTGAGCCAAGGCCATGGGCCCCAGCTGTTTGCCAAAGTTTTGAGCCAAGGCTGGAGACAGAATGGAAAGTTGCCAGCTTAGGTCTGTCAGCAGTTTTGAGAGGTGGCTGAGACTCAGTCTACCAACATGCTGAACCTCAGGCTCCCAGGCTCCCAACAGGTCCCCCTTTTTTACTTCATAGAGCTTAGGGATCAAAGGTTGCTATACTCTTAGGGAACTGCGCCTGTCTTAGGTTGGAGTATCCTTCCCCAAATGCTTACCTGTCATTGGATAAGGCAGTAGCATTAGACTACCCTCCTGTCTTAGGTTGCAACAAGGGGGGATTCTCATGTACCCATCTTTGACTGTCCAGTTCATCTCTCAAGGGGGATGGCTAGTGGCGCCATCAGCAACGTGTCCCTATCAACTCTCGATCCATGAGATCAAGGTGATGGTAATGGACCTGTATTGGTTTAGCCACATGAAGAACCTGTATCTGCTGCTTAATAAAGACCAACAGCCTTTTTACTAACAATGGCCCTAGTGTGAGAAGAAGCAGGAGGATGATGAGGGATGGAATCATGGAGGGAATCCAAGAAAGTAAAGGGGAATCCAGCCATCTAGAGGGGCTTTGATAAAAATTATGTAGGTTGTAGCTGATGGTCTGCAGGGTCTGTATATTTTGCTCCACCAATCCCAATTCGTTGACGTAAAAACAACATTCCTCCTGTAAAAAAAAAGGCAAGTTCCCTCCTTTTCAGCAGTAATAAGATCAAGGGCTCTATGATTTTGAAGGGCAACTTGTGCCAAGGAAGTTAGCTGACATTGCAGGGATGCAAGACTACTGGCTGTGGACTCTATAACCTGTTGCAATTGGGAATTAAATTCTTTTGCAGTATAGAGAGTATGTCCCAAAGCCCCCTCAGAAAGTCTGGCAGAAATAGTAAATCCTATCCCAATTGCAAAAGGAATGAACACTCCTCTCTTAATGCGTGGGCAGAGTAGCCAGGCGAACTCCTCTGGTGAATACATGTTTAGCTGGGGTACAATAGTAATTAATACACAGGGTCCTGGAGAGGAAGTAGTGATCTGTTGATACAAGGATCCGTTGCACCAGAAAGACATTAGAGGGGGAGCATAAAGAGGTGAACTGACAAAGTGATTACTATGACATACGAAGGAGGGGGAATGTAGGTAGTAGTGATATAGGAAAGGGAAATATTTTCAGCAGGATTACGAAGCAATGGAATCGATGACATGGCGAGAGAAGGTGCAGTGCCAGTGGTAACAGTACTGAGTGCAAAGGAATTATTAACAGGGACAGCGGCCAGTAAAGGCCAAACCAAAGAGGCACACAACAAACACGATGAAGCATTGATATTAGACAGATTCATCAACTGTAAAGCAAAATTTAGATAATTGGGCCAAAGGGCAAGATTAAGGGTAGTGTTTGACTGTATGGCAGACTGAAGCTTAGTCTCACTCATAATGATAACCTGTCTCACTTGTTTATCAATTGTAGCAGGGACCAGCTGGCAGGAAATAGATAGAGACCCCACCGGGAGTGAGGCAAGCCCATTATTAAAAATTTTTCCTTGAACTCCATTCTGCCACCTGACGTCCTAAGGGTCGTCTATACGAATTATGAATTGACCATCATCATACCTCAATATGCCATTTTTGTTAAAAGCATCATGAAGGTGGCAACTCCAACACCTACATCCGTCATATTTGGCACTATCTGTGAGACAACTGCCTCTATTATCATAAGTGAAACATAGAAAAGATCTTGATTTAGAGGATAAAATAGATGGAGTGATTGGAATGACGACGGTTGTTTGACAACCTTCCACTGGACAGCGGGCAGTGCCAATGGTTTGCATGTTGTCATCAGAGCGTGTGTCTCCTTCTTTAACCTGGAATTCCCACTGCATCACCGTCTGCGACTGAATGGAACCAACCATAAAAAGCAGGATATAGCAAGCAGATGCCATTGCAGTCTGAAAGAGAACAGAGAGAAAAGGAAAACATTTCTCAGGGAGCCTCATTTTCCCTGGAACATTGATTAGTATGTATTTGCTTTACTAAGCATTCAGGCAACCAGCGGGCTGCATCATGTTGCTGCAAATAGACGCAGACAGATCCTCTGCCCCATATTAGTACTGGATCTGGGCCATGCCACGAATTATCCAGGGGGTCTTTCCATTTGACCATGGCATAATGTCTTTTTGATTCCGGGTGCCAAAAGTGATCTGCAGCTGACTTACCATGAGCATCTAAATTTAGAAAATTCAAAATAAAGAGTACATGATTCAATAAATTCCTGGGGGATCCCCTAATGGGATACCATTCCCCTTTTTCACTTTAGCGTATTTTTGATAAGTAAATGAGCTCTTTCAACTATGCCTTGACCCTGTGGGTTATAAGGAATTCCCATTGTATGTTTTATTTGCAAGGTATTACAGAAAGTTTGAAAGGCCTGAGAGACATATCCAGGACCATTATCCATTTTAATATGTCTTGGGGTATCCAGTATAGAAAAGCAATGGAGCAAATGAGCAATAGCATGTCTAGTAGCTTCCCCTGTTTGTAAGGAAGCGCAGTGAAATCCACTGAAAGTATCAATACAAACATGAATATATTTAAATTTGCCAAATTCATTATAATGAGATACATCCATTTGCCAAAGCATGTTAGGAACAAGTCCTGTAGGACTGACTCCTAGATGGGGAAAAGGAAGGAAAGTGACACAAGTCTTACATTCTTTCACTGTTTGTCTAGACTGTTCTCTAGGAAGGTTATACAGTAATTGCAAGGAAGCCACATTGAGATGATGCAACTCATGAGCCCACTGAGCTTGAACAATATTAGAAGGAGTAGCAACAGCGACAAGTTTGGTGGCCACATCGGCGACCTGATTGCCAGCTGTTAGAGGCCCCGGAAGATTAGAATGTGCTCGAATGTGTCCTAAGAAGAATGGGGCTGTCCTCTGACGAATGAGGTACTGACACTGATGAAAAAGATCTGCAGCTTCAGAAATATGCCCAATTATAAGAACAGTTTCTAAAAGAGGTACAGCATGAGCTATATATGCACTGTCAGTGTATATATATATTAAGAGGCGTATCAGGGAATGCAGGAAAACTGATATAATGGCAGACAGTTCCACTAGTTGTGCAGAGGTCTTATCAGTTTGAAAATGCACAACCTGATCGTTCCAAGCATAGGCTGCCATCCCATTAGAGGAGCCATCCGTAAAAACTAACAAAGCAGTAGGTAAAGGTTGATGGCTAGTAATGCGTGGAAAAATGAAGGTATGCAAATTACAAAATTGAATGAGTTTGTCAGGTGGGTAGTGGTTATCTAAAACCCCCAAGAAAGCAGCACAAGCAATTAGCCAAGTTTCTGAGTTCTGAAGTAACCAGTTAATATAATCCTTAGTATAAGGCTGTACAATATGAAGAGGGTCCACACCAAAATATTTACAACTGTGGTCCCAACCAATAATCATTAAATCAGCTACTGCATCATAATATGGAAGCAATACCCTTTTCAGGGAGGCAGGTGAATGTACCCACATACGAGGATGATCAGGCTCTTGCCAAAGAAGACCCGTGGGTGACAACTGGGTATTAAAAATGATGAGCCATAAAGGCTGGCAATAATCTATATTGGTAACAAACTGATTAGCAATTGCTTCCTCAACCCTTCGTATGGTGACCCTGGCCTCATCAGTGAGCTCTCTGGGTGAGGTTGGATTTGCATCTCCTTTAAGGATGTCAAAGAGGGCCTTCAAGTCCCCAGTAGGCAATTGCAAATAAGGGCATAGCCAATTGATATCACCTAACAGTTTTTGGAAATCATTTAAGGTTTGCAATTTATCAAGTCTAAGAATAGCCTTCTGATTAGTTATTTTTTGTCCATCAATATGAAAATCTAAATAAGAATAAGGATCCTGCATTTGGACCTTTTCAGGAGCAATTTGCAAGCCTGCATCCAATAAATCAGATTTTAACTGAGCATAACATTGTAACACCGCTTCCCCTGATGCACCTGCTATCAAAATATATACATGGATGGCCAAATATTTCTAGTATTCTGAAGAGCTGTGGCTACAAATTTCTGACAAGGGGTAGGGCTATTAGCCATTCCTTGAGGCAAAACCATCCACTGATATCTCTTCATAGGCTCTCTAAAATTAATAGAATGAAGGCTAAAAGCAAAACATTTACGATCATCGGGATATATGGGAATAGTAAAAAAACAGTCCTTAATATCTAGTATTATCTTAAAATATCCTTGTGGTATGGCAACTGGTGAAGGCAAACCTGGCTGTGAAGCTCCCATGAGGACCATAGTAGCATTGATTGCTCTTAAGTCTTGCAATAATCTCCATTTACCTGACTTCTTTTTAATAACAAATATGGGCATATTCCACGGAGAACAGGTCTCTTCAATGCGCCCTGCCTCAAGTTGTTCCTGCACCAAATGAGTGGCTGCTGCCAACTTTTCTGCTGTAAGCGGCCATTGATATACCCAAACTGGATCGTCTGATCACCAGGTTATATGATCCACACAGTTTGAGGGTGCAGGACTGTCAATGGCCGCCATCATAAATTTCCCAAGCCTCGCTTATCATTCTGACCTTGGATTGGTATTGGAAACAAGTTTCCATCCTCTCTTTTCCCTAATCCCTTGCCAGGGGTATATCCTTGAGCAAGCATCTGCGCAGTAACAACATCATTGGGACTACACATCACAATTCCCATCTGTGAGAGCAAAGCCCTTCCCCACAGGCTTACTGGTAAATAAGGAACCACAAAAGGTTTAATCAAGCCAGAATTATCTTCCAAGTGAGAAATTTTGAACTCTGTTTTGAGTTATGGCTCTATCCTATACCTTTTAAGTTGGTCAGAGTCTCAACTGTGGGCCAGGCTACAGGCCAGGCCTCAGCAGAAATAATAGTAACATCAGCTCCAGTATCAATGAGGCCATCGAATCTCTTTCCACCAAGCCATAAAGTCAACGTAGGTTTTTTGTGAGTAATGGCCTGGACCCAATAAGCATCAGATGAACCAAAATTTTTATTTCCTCTACTTTTTCCTTGAACAGGGTAACTGGATTTAACCAGAGGTATTAGAACTGTTTGAGCAAAACGCTCCCCCTGTGGAATAGTGACTATATTACCAACAGCTCAGGCTGTGATTCTTATTTCCCCTGTATAATCTGCATCAATTATCCCAGGCACAACAGATAGGCCTTTTAGGGTGGTGCTACCTCACCCTAATATCAGCCTGCAAGTATTGTTGGGGAGTGGTCCATAAATTCATGTCCCTATAGTCTGAATTCTCATCTCTGGAGTCAATACTGTGTGGGAGGAGGAACTGAGGTCCAGTCCTGCGCTTCCCGAGGTGGCTCTGCTGAGGTCTGAAATGGATTGTTGCTCTTGGCAGGAATGAAATTCACTGCCCCAAATGCTTGTTTTGGGGCCTGGGGCTGGCCCCTCCACCAGTTTCCCTGACGAGGAGATAAAGGACTCCCTTCGATATCAGTCTTAGACCTACAATCATTAAGCCAATGTCTTCCTCTCTTGCATCTGGGACATAATCTAGGAGGCATCTTATCATCAGTCTTATGCTGATCGTCATCTGCCTTGCATTCCTGGGCAAAGTGCCCACTCTTACCACATTTAAAATACCCCTTGCTCTTAGCCTTATATCTATCAGCCAGAAAATACTTTACAGTTTGTCCATTAAAAGCCTCTGCCATGGCAAGCCCCTGTTGATAAGACGGGCCTATGTCTGCACACAGATGAATATAGCCAGTCAAATCCATCTTTTTCCTGTAGGGTCTACTGGCTGCCTGGCAGGTAGGATTAGCATTCTCATACACCAACTGTTTCACATACTCAAGCCCTGCATCAACATTTCCAAATATTCTTCCTGCTGTAGTCATTAACCGATGAACAAAATCTGCAAATGGCTCATCAGACCCCTGTTTGACTGAAGTGAGGGAAGTCCCCAGGTCCCCTTTAACTGGAGGTTTTCTCCATGCCTTAGTGGCAGCAACTCGAATTTGTGCAAAAAGACCCACATCATAATGCATCTGTCATTCATTAGATTCATACTGACCTCCGCCTACTAACATGTCAAAACCCCATCCATTTCCGGTTTGTTGATTTCTTCTAGCTGTCTCCTTACAATTCTCAAAATACTCTGATTGTCCTTACAGTTGTCAAAGTATTCTGATTTCCATAACAAATAATCACCCCCACTAAGGACTGCCTTTACCAAAGTATTCCAATCAATAGGAGTTAGCCATTTTTCAGCCTCACCTTCTAAGATAGCCAAGGTATATGGAGCAGTAGTGCTGTACTGTGACACGGCAGTCTTCAATTCTTTGATTAATGGAAATTCAATTCCTCTATGATGTCGCCATTCCTGCCTCTGATCATCTACTGTTTCCGTTACAGGAAAAGCCTCCATATTGGGGGAAAGTCTATCAGGTTCATTAAGATTCTCTTTATATGAGTGAAGGCCGGGCCCCCTGGGGGCTGGGCGAGCTCTTTCTCTATCTACAACAGCCTCGCTACCTCTACCTATTCTAAGCTTTTGTAATTTAAGCATCAGCACCTGACGCATCTCTTCTTGCTTAATTTGCTTGAGAATCAGTGACTGATGTATATTCTCCAACTTAATTTGTTCCTGCAACTGTTCTATCTGTTCCCTCAATTCAGATCTAGGATCTATCGCTGCCATGACAGTTGGAGGAGGCGGTACACTGTAAGAAGGAGGGGGGCCACCCCTGCCTCTTTGGGCCATTTTGTTGTCCATCCTCAGTTTTACAAATCAACCCCTACCTCACAGACTTTGTGCCATCCGTTTCTAAGGCTGGACAGGAAGCTTCTGACAAAAGAGCTTCTGGCAAAAGAGGATAAATACGAATATGCTCCTTTTTAAGCTTTTGAACATCCCCTTGATCTCCCTTCCCTGTAACTGATTCAGAGGACTCCTTCTTTAAGGACTCCTTCCACAAAGTTTTAGAAGGACTCTCATCTTCATTATCAAGAGAAATTAAGTCAGGAGGCTCCAGAGGCTCATCCTTAGGAGTTTCTCTCAACTCTGACCTAGAACTACTTTTAAAAATCTCTTCAGCTCGGGCAATCCCTGCCACTACTGGTTCATGTTCATCTTTCCTATCTATTAATTCTTTTATTAAATTCCAATAAGAAAAAGCAGTAACTGGGACCTTTCCCAGTCCAAACACTGTATAGAATTCTTGTAATGCATCTCTCACTCTTCTACATCTTTTTATATCTATAACCCCCTCCTGGGGAAACCAGGGACAAATGTCCTTTACAAAATCAAAGAAATGAAATAAATCCTCAGTTTTAACCTTTACTCCTCTTGCCTGTAGAGCTTCTCTTAACTGTACCACATAAATCTGATGCTGACTTAATTCTTGCCCCATGACTGAACGACCAACTTACCTTCGGCTCGGTCGCGGCAGGCTCCCACGGCATCTCCGAATTACTTGAGCAGGTGCACACCCCTTTTTCCTCTGTCATGTCCCTCATGTTGTCCCCAGTATCCAGGCCCCATGTTGGGCGCCACTCTGCAGGAGGCCACCCCACAAAGTGACTCGGTTCCGACCCGCGGAAACTGCCACGAAGTACCTGGATTGGGGAGTGGGGATGTGGATGAGGCAAGCGACAAGAGAAATGGAAACAAGACAGGGCTCTGATCAAGTCTCATTTATTAAAGCACAAGCATGAGCTTTTATAGAGAATGAGAACAAAGGAGCAAAGATTGCAAATAATTACATCAGTCAGAACACAGGGGCTCTGACGCACTGTAAGGGAGGAATCTACTGATTACAGAAGAACAGGGCTGTATGCTGGAAAAGAGAACAAGGCCATGGGCCAAGGCTATTTGGCCCCGGCTGTGAGCCAAGGTTGTGGGCCAAGGTTGTGAGCCCCAGCTCTAAGCCAAAGCCGTGGGCCCCGGCTGTTTGCCAAGGTTTTGGGCCAAGGCTGGGGGCAGAATGGAAAGTTGCCAGCTTAGGTCTGTCAGCAGTTTTGAGAGGCAGCTGAGACTCAGTCTACCAACATGCTGAGCCTCAGGCTCCCAGGCTCCCAACAACCCTCCTTCCATTGCTCCTTTACCTCTAATCATGAAAACTGACACACTTCTTTGGAAAGTTTTATGCTGATAACTACAAATGAATTGTGGAAAACATCATTGTCTTTCACATTTAGTTTTTTAAAAATCAGTTCCAGACACTGAATACAGGTAGACCCTCGGCAAGATGTACTCTAATGCATCAACTCATATACATAGGTGACTAGATAATTTTAGCCTTATTGCCCTTGTGAAATAATAAAGGTCAGTTTTTGTGTGAACTTGGATAGAAGGACTATCCACAAAAATAAATGGGGCATACAGCTATTCTTATCCCACCTGGTAAAAAAGAGATGCATATGTCTTGGAGGATGCAAATAGGCCAGGTTCTCTTAATTGCTACTTTTACTCAAAACCATTGGAAATGTGAAATAAATTGGGAGGTTAGAGGGAATTCTGAATTTTCTTTCAGTTGTTGGCATTCTCCTATTTTTAGTGACTGTAGTAAAAGAAACTAGGCAGAGCATAGTATGATTACAGAATGTTTTGTAACAAAAGGGTACAGGTACATACTTTGTATGATCACTAGTATTTTATTGTTTTGATCTTTTATTACATCATTAAATGTCTGACCTTTCTCTTCATGTAGTTTTTCTATGTAGAACATCTAGTGAAAGATTACTTATAATTTAACTTAAATTCATAATTGAATGCTCTTTGCTATTGTTTTTACTTATGTTTCAACATAATGAGCTTTCAAAGACAGATATAAATATTTGGCTGAGATATATTCATATCAGCTCAAAATTATTTTATAGGACAATTGCTAACTATACTTTTGGAGAATGCCAACTTATTAAAGTAAAAATTATAAAAATTTTGAAGTGCATAAAGTCAAATGGCTTTTGCTTCCTATAAGCTTACAAATTAAGGTTTTTGACAAAAATAATGAGAATTTTCATTGAAATATCAATACATGTAGATATCCTACTATAAACTAGGATTTTAATTTGGAAAAAAAAGCAATAAAGCTCATTATTTATTTTTCTTCTCTAAGTTGTCTTATTTTTATTTGTCTGTTTGACTTGCTATACTTGGCTTATATAAGTATGGCTGTTGGGGTTTGTTGCCCAATTGAGTAGTATAAAATGCTGAGAAGATTATTATTAAATAGGTAAATTCCTATGAATATGTTAACATAAAAATAAAATGTATGTGTATTTTTATATACACTTTAACCCTCTATTCCTCTACTGGGTTTCAAGGCCATGAAGGTAGTGCTCTTGGCAGTGCTGAAGGGGCTGGGCAATGGTATTGTTATGCCCAGATCTCACGACCCCCAATAACCACCAAGGAGTCCAGAGTGTATGCAAGAGCAAAGAGCCTTTATTCGGGCTTAAGCTCAGGCCCTCAGATTTCACCAATGCAGCGGATCCATACTGAGAGCCCCGAACTAGGGTGGGGTACACGTTTATATGGAAGTTTCACAGAGGCCCGTACATGCCAAACATCCTTTAAAATGATTGGATGGTCCTATGTCCTGAGTACGGGGAAGATTCTTATTGGTAGGGGCTGTCTTTAGAGCATTGGAATGTAATGGCTGTTATTTGTGGGGCCAGAAGTTTCTATTTTTATCTTATAAGGCTGCTATATGCCTGGGCTTGCTTGATCTATAGCTTTCTGGGATGGGGGTGGAAGCTGAGGATTACAACACGCCTGAAACAGTTAGTTAAAATGGAGTTAGTGCCGTCTTAAGCCAAGAAAATTACAGAAGTAGAAAGGAGCAGTTAGACAAGTTGGGGTCTCACATTTCCCCCTCTCCTAGTAACTATGAATGACACAATCATGGGTCTGGGTTGGGGTCCCTAATGAGGGGGTTCAAGAGCTGATACTGGGACCTTAGGACCATGAGTTGTACTGTACTCATCCGTTCTCTCATAAAGGCAGTCAGCTGATTGATGATACATGGCCCAATAGTTAACATTAATAGGAGGAGGATTATGGGCCCAGCTAAAGCTGAAAGCAAGGTGGTGAACCAGGGAGACCAATGAAACAGTTGTTCATATCACCCAGGGTCTTTTTGTTTTCTATCCTTGATATGTTTCCTGAGCAGACCCATAGAATCTCTAATCACACCAGAATGGTTAGCATAAAAACAGCATTCTTCTTTTAAGGCTGTACACAAGCCCCCTTGTTGCATAAGAAGGAGATTAAGACCTCTTCTATTCTGTAAGGTGACTTCAGCTAATGAGTTTAGGGATTGTTCTAATTTAGTTACAGACTATTCCAGATTCCTGAGATCCACATCAATCACTACCTGGAAAGACTTGTAGTTTTGGTCCTGCAAAATTAAGGCCAAGGTACCCACTCCAGTCACCCCAGCTATACCTAGGGCAGTTAAGGAGGATAACACAATGGCTGTTGTACCTATGTCACTCTTAGTTCTGGGGCCAGAAAGGGGTGAGTAGCATAGTTCCATCTCAGTCTCCTCATAGTAAGTTATCTTGGGGAATAGCTGTACCATGACACAGTAACCTTTCATATTGTTAAGGACAGTTCCATGAATGCAGGGGGTCAAACCAGTAGAACAAGCCCACCATCCAGATGTGGTAGAGTAATAAGTGTCATTTGAAACAGAGACTGTGTGGTGACATACCCCTGTTGAGGCCTGGACAGCAGGGGGCAGGGCACAGGTCCCTGCCCCAGTTACCTGATGGAGAGAAAGTTTTCCTTGCTGTCCCCAGGAGCATTGGTTACTAGGAACTTGGGAGTAGTTACCTATTATAGCTATGCCTGTGTAGAAGGGTGGCTGGGCACTCAGAGCCAGCACTTCACAGTTAGGTTTGGCTTGGAGGCATTGAGCACCTCGAAAGTGGTGGTAACCAGCAGCCAAATAGGGTGGCTTGAGGGTGGAGCTCCTGGTGCTCCTGCAGTTACTGCTTTCCCCCCAAAGACTGTTGTATTTTCCCTCAGAGGTGGGGGCTTAGGGCCGGAGTTGGGTTTTAAGGGAACTAAGACTGGATCGGGGCCAATGCCTTGAGGTATCAGAGAAGCGGTTGATAGTGAAGACCTCACCCCAGGCTAAAGTTATAAGTTCTCAATCCCCAGGTTTTCCCCACCTCCCAAATGGTGTCTCTTTTTCCTGCATCAGTAAACACCACCTTAACAGGGTTGTAGCCTGTTTTCATAGAACATGTTTCAACCCTCTGGCCATGGTAAATGATATCAGGTGTGTTATTATGGACCACCTTGATAAGATCATCTTTAATGGGGGTTGTCCAATAGATGTCCCCCATGCTCACACAATCCCAGGACTTACAAAAATAATCACTGGCTACCCCACATAGTTTTCTCCAGTTTCTTCCCCTGCTCCCAGGACAGACATAAAAGTAAGCATGATGCAGCCCCCAATGGTCCTGTTCAGGTAATAAGCAGTGGAGGCCGAAGCCTAACTCTGGGTACCAGGTGTTTAGTGGGGCTGTCTTGGATGTCTGGACCAGGATGTCTCCAGTAGAAGTGTCCAAGAGCTTCCAGGTGAGACTGTAGGGTTGATGAGGGTTAGTAGTTATACATACGTCCATTCCAAGCAGCAGAGTAAACATCAAGAGTGGCACAGCCTTAGCTTGAGGGGGTTGTCCACGTCCTTGTGGACTTTCCATGTTGTAGGATCTGGCATAGAGGTCGGCAGAAGGTGAAGATCGTCTGGGTCTGGGTATGGATTCACTAGTCAGATGTGGGTGTGATGAATCCAGGTGGCAACTCCATCTACCTTTACTGCAGTCGGGGTTGTCAGGGGCACCACCTAAGGTCCTTTTCAGTGAGGTTCCAGGGTCTCTCAGTGGTGTCTGCAGATGTAGTCCCAATCACCAGGTTGGTAGTTGTGTGGGGTAGGAGGGGGGAGCAGTCTCATAGATAGCTTTCAGGCAGGGCCACATGTCCTTGTGGGTGTGTGCTACAGCCTCAAGAGAATCAAGCAATTGATAGTTATCAAACTCAACAAGCAATTCAGCTTTTAAATTGGGGAGGATAGGAGGTGAGGGATCTTCCAAACATGATTTCATATGGAATTAAACCCAACAGATAGGGTGAGTTTCATATCCTGTATGGGGCAAAGGGAAGGAGAGCCACCCAGTGCCCACCAGTCTCCATGGTTAATTTAGTAAGGATCTCTTTTAGGGTTTTATTTATCCTCTCTACCTGTCCAGAACTCTGGGGCCTGTATGCACAGTGTAATTTTCATTTTGCCCCCAATATTTTGGCTAACTCTTACGTTACCTGAGAGGCAAAGGCCAGTCTACTGTCTGAGCTCAGAAGAGCCAGCACACCATACTTGGAAGAATGTCTTCCAGTAGCCACTTGGCGACCGTTTGTGCAGTCTCATGCTTAGTATGGTATGCTTCAGTCCATCCTGAAAAAGTATCTACCAGAACTAAAAGGTATTTGTAACCATATTTGCCCAGTTTTATCTCTGTAAAGTCCATTTCGCAGTGGGCTCCAGGCTTGGTGCCTCTCAACCAGGTTCCCTGTTCTTTGGCAAAGTTCTCAGCATTCATCAGCCTATAGCTAAGACATTTGGAGGCGACTGAATCGACATGTGATTGGAGGTTCAGAACCTTGAGATGAGCTTTTCTTAGGAACGCTCTTCTGTTTTTAGAGTGCCCAGGTGAGTGGTCTGGTGGATGTGATTGAGAAGGTCTTTGGCTAGGTTACTTGGCAGGATAATCCTGCAGTCCCCTGTATGCCACCAGGCATCAATCTTTTGGGTCATGGGAAGTTTGTGTATCACCTTCATATCTTCCTGAGAATAATCAGGTTGGTCTGGTAGCATGGGTGGCTCTGGGTCTGGCAGATGGATAGCCAGGACTAAGGTTGCTTTCAGAACCGTCTCTTTGGCAACCTGGTCTGCCTTCCGGTTTCCTCAGGCTATAGGCATATCTGTCTTTTGGTGCCTGGGGCAATGGATGATAACCAGTTTCCTGGGTAGCCATAGGGAAGCCAGTAAGTCTAGGATTTCTTGTTTATTTTTAATAGTCTTTCCCTCAGCTGTGAGCAGACCCCCTCCTGGTAGATGACCCCATGTGCAAAGGCTGTGGCAAAGGCATACTGTCTATCCATATACACGTTCAATTTTATGTCCTTGCCTAATTTAACAGACTTGGACAAGGCTATCATCCCTCTGGGTTGAAGTCCCTGCAGGTAAAGCCACCGCCAAGGCAGTTTCAGTCTCTGTTACTACTATTGCCCCCATGTACCTCTGTCCATTTTGCACAAAACTGCTGCCATCAGTGAACCAAGTTGCTTCTGCATCAGGAGGCAACTGTTCAGTCAGGTCTTTTCTGAGCCCGTGCACTTGGCTCAGGATCCCCACACAATTGTGCAAAGGCATGTCCAGGTCCAGATCGGGCAGCAGAGTAGCCAGGCTGTGGGCTGTGCTTGGGAGAAAATGGATCCTCAGGGGGTTAAGGAGCAAGCTTTGACAGTGAGTCATCTGGGCATTGCTTAACCAGCAGTCGGGGGGCTGCTTGAGAACTCCCTCAATGGTATGAGGGGTTGTGACACATAATTCTTACCCTAAGGTTAAATTGTCTGTGTCTTTGACTAGAAGAGCCATGGCTGCTCTAATTCACAAACATGGCAGCCATCCAGTGGCAACTGGGTCCATTTTTTTTTGACAGACATGCCACCGGCCTATTCCAGGGCCCCAGAGCCTGAGTTAGGACACCTTTTGCCACCCCCTTCTTTTCATCTATGAACAGATGAAAAGACTTAGCAACATCTGGAAGTCCCAGGGCTGGGGCGGCTAGGAGGGCCTGTTTGATCTTACTGAAAGCCTCCTCCTGGACCTCCGTTCAAACAAAGGGCTCACTTTCCCATATGACTTCATAGAGAGGCCTCGCCAATTCAGCAAATCCTGGGATCCACAAGCGGCAGAATCCTGCTGACCCCAGGAACTCCCTCACCACCCTCCCAGAATGAGGGGTGGGTATTTTCAGCACTGTTTCTTTCCTGTCATCTGTAAGCCACCTTTGTCCTTCTTTTAATATGTATCCCAAATAGGTGACCTCTCTCCAGTGTATCTGGGCTTTCTTGGCAGATGCCTGATATCTCAGTCTACCTAGGGTTGCCAGGAGGTGTCTAGTTCCCTGCTGACACTGCGAGGCATCATCAGCAGCTCTCAGGATGTCATCCACATATTGTAATAGGGTGAGTTGGGGGTGTTCCAGCTGGTACTCACCCAGGTCTTCATGGAGGGCCTCATCAAACAGAGTGGGTGAATTTTTGAATCCCTGCAGCAGGCAGATCCAAGTCAGCTGCCTGTTGAAGCTGATGTCCTGGTCTTGCCATTCAAAAGCAAAGAAGTTCTGGCTCTCTTTGGCCAGAGACAGGCTAAAGAAGGCATCTTTCAGGTACAACACCATGTACTAGTTTCTGGAAGGTGGCAAGGAACTCAGATGAGTGTAAGGATTAGGTACCATTGGATGAACATTCATAACCTGCTTGTTTACCGCTCTCAAGTCCTGGACCAGCCAATAGTCAGTTGAATTTGGCTTTTTGACCAGCAGGAGGGTGGTATTCCAAGCCAATTGGCAAGGCACCAAGACTCCTCGGATATGAGGAGTGATCCCCTACCTGGCCTCCTGGGACATAGGGTACTAACTCTGGCTGGTAGGATTCCAGGCTTAAGCTCTATCTAGATGGGGGGCAGGTGGGAAGCCAGCCCCATGCCCCCTCTCTCAGCCCAGGCTGTGGGGAACTCCTTTAGCCAGGTGGAAGCCTCATCCTCTGGTGTAGAGGCTGGTTTTTGATGTAACCTAAACTCATCTTCCAGTTGTAGGGTGAGTACCTGGATCAGGTAGCCTTCTTGGCCAGTCATTTGGGCCCCACTAGGGGTCAAATGAATGTGGGCTCCAATTTGGGTGAACAAGTCTCTGCCCAGGAGTGGGTAGGGGCACTCCGGCATGACCAGGAAGGAGTGAGACATCCGGCCCTTGCCCAGGTCCACTCTTCTTTGGATGGTCCATGAGTATTGATCATGCCAGTAGCCCCCTGTACCCAGGACTTTTTATGTGATAGTTTTCCTTGGGGCTCAGTTAATACTGAATGTTAGGCACCTGTGTCTACATGGAAGCTCATGGGCATACCCTCCACTTTGATGGTTACCCTGGGTTCGGGGAGGGGATCCGAACCCTGACCCCCCCTAGTCGCTCATTTTTCTGAGCTTGAAGATTTGCACTCCTTCTTGGGCTCTGCCTCACCCAGCAGGTTTTTCTGGGAAATCTTTCATCCAGTGGCCCATCTTTTTGCAATAGGCACATTGGTTCTTCTATAACCTTGGATGCCCTTCCCAGGGTTTCCTACCTGAGTCTGCAGAGAGGTAGTGCAGTTGGCGTTCCCGCTTATCAGGTGACTTTACAGTCATAGCCAGAAGGATCTTAGCGAAGTCTTGGGTCTGCTTGGCACTAGCAGTGGCTGTGGCTCGAGCCTGTTTGTCCTCCAGGCTTTCTCTGTGGTTAAAGACCCTCTCTGCCACTGCCAAAAGCTCCGACAGAGTCTTATCTGCCAACCTATCTAGTTTTTGTAACTTACACCTAATGTCAGATGCTGACTGGTTAACAAAGGTCAATATGACTGCATTTTTGTTTTCTGGTTCCTCTGGATTCTTGGGTGTATAAGTGTGGAATGCCTCAAGGATCCTCTCTAAAAAGGCTGCCAGGGATTCTGTCTTTCCTTGCTGCACATCACTAATCTTAGCCAAATTAGTCAGGTGCCTTGAAGCAGCCTGGAAACCCCCCATTAGAGTCTGGCAGTAGACCCAGAGCCTCTCCTTACCTTCTGCCACATTGAAGTCCCAGTTTGGTTGGACTAATGGGAAGGTTTCATTGATCAGTGTCTGGTTGGTGGTGGGAGTCCCATCCACCCTGGGGACCAGCTTCTGGGCCTCAGTTTGGATTCAGTCCCTCTCCTAGGTGGTAAATAGAACCTGTAATAGCTGCTGGATGTTGTCCCAAGTGGGCTGATGGGTGAAAAGAACAGATTCTAAAAGATCAATAAGGCCCTGTGGTTTCTCAGAGAATTTTGCCTTTTGCAATTTCCAATTATAGAGGTCACTGGTAGCAAATGACCACTATTGCATCTGTTGTTCTCCTGCCTCATTAAGGGGTCCCACTGCCCTTAAGGGAAGGATGGTGGAGTCTGCTGCTACTTGTGGCTGTCTTCTCTGGACCCTTCTCCAAGTTTGAGGAGGGCTCTCATCCCCAGGGGCCTGGGCCACCTCAGCCTCTCCTGGGGGCTCTGAATGCCCCAATTGAGCCAGTGGTGTGGGCAGATATGCGGGAGGCTCAAACAGAAGTTCTTCCTCTGTACCACCCTGGAGGACAGGATAAAGAGGGGCAGACAGCATAGTTTCACTTTTCTGATGCTCATCCTCACACAGGGTGAGGATGGCTGTCTTTGAACCCTGTGGTGGCGAAAAATCTTTGAGCCATTCGGGGGGCTCCTCAACCAGGGCCTGCCCGAAAATAATATTCTTAACCCTGTAAATAGTGGGGAGGTCAAACGTTCCCTCCTTAGGCCATCCAATGTCGAAGGTTGACCATTCATTCCTGCAATGGACAAAGAGTTTTCCTTTCTTCACTTCTAGCCCTTGTCCTCTAGCCTTCTTTTTGAAGTCAGAAAAATGATCCTGGAAAAGACTTAAAAGTGTTACTTGACTTTGTCCCATGTCCTCAACTAAGTAAGTCACAAATAACATGGAAAACACAAAGACACACACTGACAAAACAATACTTCCCAGTGCCTTAAACAAGAACTGAAAGTGGGATATCAGGCTCTCGCCACTCTGCAGGCATGACCCGCCTTTCCCTTCCAAAGTTACAAGTGGGATCCAATCCCTATCAGGTGGGTCTGGGATGTCTCCAAAGTCCCATGGCCTGGGGTCTTCCAGTGCATCCGCCTAGACCACCAACAGGCTAACAAGGTAACTGGGCCCAAAACCACGAGCGCGCAACATACACACGCAAGAGGACAAAAACACTTAGCGGCCAGACCAGGCTCAACTCCCCAGGGGTCCTGTGGGGTCTTGGGGATCCCAGACGAGCCCCCAAATGTTACACCAAGATCTCACGACCCCCAAAGACCACCAAAGAGTCTGGAGTGTATGCAGGGCAAAGAGCCTTTATTCAGGCTTAAGGTCAGGCCCTCAGATTTCACCAACACAGTGGATCTGTACTGACAGCCCTGAACTAGGGTGGGGTACACTTTTATATGGAAGTTTCACAGAAGCCCATGCATGCCAAACATCCTTTAAAGTGATTGGATGGTCCTATGCCCTGAGTACGGGGAAGATTCTTATTGGTAGGGGCTGTCTTTAAGGCATTGGAATGTAATGACCATTATTTGTGGTGCCAGAAATCTCTGTTTTTACCTTATAAGGCTGCTATATGCCTGGGCTTGCTTGATCTATAGCTTTCTGGGATTGGGGTGGAAGCTGAAGATTACAACACTCCTGAAACAGCTAGTTTAAATGGAGTTAGTGCTGTCTTAAGCCAAGCAAATTACAGAAGTAGAAAGAAACAGTTAGACGAGTTGGGGTCTCACAGTATCAATCTTCCCATAGAACTCTGGCTCTAGGTAGCATGTCCTAGAAACTAGCCTTCCCTCTGGCTGAGTACAGGCTCAGCAGGAGAAAATTTCAGAATCAAGACTAACTCCCAATGCCTAGAAGAACTAACAGTGAATACTACTTGGCATGCAAAGGGAAAAATAATAATTTATTCACACGTTTTTCTTCATATACTTGTAAAATACATCTTTTTTCTATTTCTACTCTTTCTAGACACTTATTTCTGCCCTCGTTTTATTACGTGTTTTTGGAAAATCTCAAACATTCCTTACTCATTTTTCTTGTTTTCATTTTTCAAATTCTCTACTTCACTGACTGGGTGATCTCATAAATATGTTTGTCCACAAGAAATCAGTTCAGTAAGCATTTATTCGTACTGGGGTTATGAAAAATATAACACAACCAGACGGAACATGTAAATAAAGTTTTGAGAAGATGGAAAGTGAATAATACGATGGAAGTTTGCATTAGATGCTTTTAAAAACATTGAGCTATGGGTAGGAGAGTTTTTATCACATAGGTTTTTACAGGAGATAGCATCTGAGCTAAATATTTAAGGCTAAAGGAGAGTTAGTCAAATTGTAGAAGGTTTTAAAAACACATAGCAAGTATACAGGCTATAACAGTAAGTTTTAAGAGGAATTCAAGCATTCTAATAAGCAGTGTTATCAGTGTCAAGCTGAGGGAGACAGATAAGGTTTCTGTATCAGGTGGTTCTAGGTCTTTAAGGGGCATATAAGATTTTAATGCTAGGAATGCAACTGTGATTTGAATTTCAGACTGATCACATACTTAAAAATTTTGGAAAATGAAATGAAGTGGAAGGGCTTAATGGGATGAATTACTGTGACCAGATAGTCATAAAAGTTAAACTTAGATGTTTTAAAAATCTGAAGAAGGGCATTACAGTCAAACATAAGAGGGTGAATTTAAGACTAATATAGAAGGTAAAAAATCAAAAGAATATACTAGATGGTGATATATGGCAGCAACAGAAAATACAATGAGAGAGGGATAAATAAATAGAAAACTCAGAACATCTGTGGCCTTCTTGCTTCTGGAACCACATGTATCATGCCAGTTCCTTCAAATTCTTTTTAGGTAGTCCACCTAAACTACTGACCTATATGTTAACCTAAAACAAGGCATTGAAAAATACTGGGTATATTTAATCTCACATATCCATATTCCCCTCAAATGTACCTTTTTTTCCTTTTATATTCTGGTTGGTATTCCACAATCTTCTCACTATGAAAATTAAAGCTGAAAAATGAAAATGAGAAAACACCCAGGAACCCAAGGACTTCATTGAATATGGGACACCAAGATTCATTAGCTCTATCTCTTAAAAGGGTTAGATGTTATTTCATTATCTTATACTATTATAGCTTGATTTCAAATTATTTGAACTATAAGAGCAATTTCTTAATTTATCTTCTTGCCTATATTTGTTCCCTTCAAATAAATTTTTCAATCTGATGCAGTAATCGCACACCCTTCTAAAATTGGTTATGGCTTGTCACATTTTGCTAAAAGCCTTGAATCTCCTATTTCCTACATAAAACACACTGTATTAATCACTTACATTAAATGATATAATAAAGCTATCTAAATCGCTATATATGCTCTTTAGTACTCTAGTTTAATATCTATCTCTAATCAGAGTTTCCTCCAAACCTGTCAAGTCACACAACAGTAACCTAAAGTACATTAGTATCTGCCGTGCTTTGAAGCCATAGCCCAGCTCCATAGACGTGCATATGCAGCTCAACAAGCTGCTAACCCTGCCATTCAATCCAACTTTTATACTCTGGTAAGCCTGTAATATTTTCATTATGCACAAAGAATAGCATTCTTTTCAATGATAAACTCACATTTTTCAACATTCAAATAACACTGACCCAAAGCAGTCTCTACAATATTGTATTCTTCCAGCCCCTGTTACCACACTAACCAGAGGATTGTGTGATGCTTATATACATACCTTTGCATGAAGAACTCACAGTGAGAACTACATTTTCCACACCTTCATAAAAATCACCTAGAATAAGACCTATAGCATAGATAAGTTTTGAAATAATATTTTTGAATATTTGAGAACTACATACAATGTATTTTCATCACCTCTTTTCCTCTCAGATCTACTCCCACCTCCTTACCCCCTCCACTTCATGAGTCCTCTATTTTTTTAAGGACTATTAAATGTAATTTGGGTTTCCCAAACATTATGGGTTGTGGTTTCATCCCCTGGAACATGGTCAAACTACCCAGCATCACACTTTTAAAGAAAACTAACCCCCCCAACCTCAGTAGCTATCAATCACCTCATCAAAGGCTGGGACTTCTTGCCTATTTCCCCCCTCCATATTGGGATTTTTTTTTCTGGCTTGGCCTTGCACATGTTTTGTGCATGCTGTCACAGAGCTGTGGGTTCATATATGCAACTTCCCTATTGTGTCCAGAAAATACTGTTTCCTAATATTCACCCACCACTTCTGCCTCTTATAATCTGTCTGCCTCCTCTTTCACAATGATCCCTAAACCTTGGAAGGACAGAGTTTGATATAGGTGTCTTTATTTAAAGCTGAGCATTCTTCAGTCTTGCAAGACAAATTCACTGCTGGGAGGTCCACGTGGCATCTAATCCCCCCAACCGCCTTGGTCCTTGCAACAGCCTGAGGAAAAAATTCTCCATACCCTGGTTTGAAGAAACATAACGAGTTTATTGGACTTCCTAACTGAGCTTGGGGTGCAGGTTTACTTACAGACAAGTGGGGACCCCCCCATTCATGGCTGTGTTCAAAAGTCCACACCCAGACATAAATCCTGTGGTTCCAGGCAGCCTTACAAAATGGTGAGAGACCAGCCTCATGGTTTTCCCAGCTTTTATATCCTTAACCTCTCCACTGGAAGTGGCTATGGTCAACTGATTGTCTGGAAGAGGGGAGTGGCTTCTTTGCAGAACATGGGAAGGAGGTGGGCCCATGGCTTGTCATCACAGGGTCAGAGGAACATCCAGATCACGTCTCTATAGATAAGGTTTGTTAAATCTATTACTTAAAATGTTTCCATTTATTGCATAAAAATTTGATTTTGGTAAGATATTGTGTGTCTGTGTGTGTGTGGGTGTGTGTGTGTGTATGTGTGTGTGTGTCATATTGTGTGGCATGTTTCTGAGAGTGTGGATGCATGAGCCAATAGACATGCATACAGAAGCCAAAGCAAAATGGCATGTGTCTTTATTGTTTTCTATTTTATTATCTTGGGTCAAGGACTCACACTGTATTTGTTACCTTTCTGTTGCTATGATAAGATAATATGGACATCTCCCCCACTGTTCTCTGCTCCTGGTTTGGGCCCTGCGCCATTCCTGGTCTTGGGTCCCCAGACACCTGGGGAACCAGTTCTGCTTCGTGATCCTTTTCACCCAGGCCAGCTTGGTGCCTTCCTTGGGCTCCATGAGCACTGCTTCGGGACCTGGCCCCGCCCTCACCTCTCCCTGCTCCCCTGGACCTGCACCACCAGCAAACTCTCCTGGCCTGCTCTCCTGCCTCTCTTGGGGTAAGTCTATCACGTAGACCTCTGCGCCTTGACTCCCCCAGCCACTTTCACCCTTCCATCTTCCCTGATGTTCTCTACTCCTAGGTTGGGCCCTGCGCCATTCCTAGTCTTGGGTCCCCAGACACCTGGGGAACCAATACTGTTTCCTGATCTTTTTCACCCAGACCAACTTAGTGCCTTCCTTGGGCCCCAGGAGCACTGCTTCTGGATCTGGCCCCGCCCCCACCTCCCTCTACTTCCCTGGTCCTGCAACACCCGCCAGCCTCTTTCTGGGGTTGACAGCCTCTTTCTGGGGCTCCGAGGCTTACCTTTCCTCTCCTTGATCCTTTGCATCCAGTACAACCCAGCTACTCAATCCACTCCCTGGGAAATCTTGGGGCTTCTTCCTACCCCATCTGCCTTTGCATCCCATGCCAGGATCTCAGGTCAGTCCAACACCCAAGTTCCTGAGGACAAAATCAGTCTTAGAAGATTCCAGGCCTAAGGAGAAAGTCTGAAAACTTCTGACCCACATTGGAATTGGGCCACCGCAGAACTCCTGAAGACAAAATCAATCCGGCCACG